>NW_015635037.1:63559-134766 GCF_001515625.1 Sinocyclocheilus rhinocerous | reverse complement strand
TACATTCATTACTTTAGTATTATGTTTTCTGTCTCAAGTGGCTAAAATAAATGGCAATGCAACTTTTATGCATGCAGTTCATTTACAAACTTTCCTTGTTCTGTGATGTGCCTTGCTTTGCAGATTTAAGTGTTTTACTGGATGGCTCAAAGTCATAGCAGTCTGTGCCAATGACTTTATTAATTTTGCATACAATAAGAGATAACTGTTTGGTCTACATAGCACATATGATACCAATCATCAGAGGATGCTCATTCTGTTGCAATTCAGAACTTACTATCATAGCCGTAGCAGCCAGGGTTTGAAAATTAGTGAGGTGAGACAGAGATGTAGATGTTTGTGAAAGATGTTTTCCGTTTGGAAAGGATGAACACTGTAAACTGTTATTGCATTGTTAATATTTACTATAGATTAGGGGTGGATCATTTTATCAGTTGTTTATTATTCATGCAACAATCCATATTACTGTTATAGTTTTCATTAATAATCATTGCTCTATGATAACTTTGTCTAGTGCTCTTATGGATGTTTTTAGCATGACTTTGTGAAAATGTAACGACTACTGAATAGAATAGTATAGACTTCTTCATGGCTAGGGTTTGCGTATTTCATTTCATTCTGTAACCTACTTGTTCTACAGATCTGTGTACTAGTGTTAAATGCTACTGTTTTTGATAACGTTGATAACGTTTCTAATAGATAATATCATTATATTTTTTTGCGTTTCCCTTACCGAATGTGCTATCCTGTCAGCAATAACATGTCAATGGGCTCTTTTGATAACTGTCAGTTTAAGTGCCGGCGATGCAGCTTTGCCAGATATTGCTATTAAAATAAATAAAAACCGAGAAATAAAAAATAAACCAAAATTATTTATTTATAATAAATATTTTGCAAATAAGATAAGGATATCGCTGACTCTAAATTGCAACTCCCCACTCTATTAACTTTCTAAAGTGTCAAATTAAGTGGAAAAGACAAGTCCAAAAATGCCTATAATCGCTGGATCTGTCAACACGGCTGCGCCCACGCCCTCAAGATTCGACGTTCACTCCGCCAGCGTCTCGCAGCGATCGTTTTCATACCACGGACGCTAAACATTCTTGCAAACTGTCTAAACTGAATTATACATGCATGCAGACACTCATATGGTGATCTCATAGCTGGCTACGGTTATGATTATATATCACTACATGTGTCTCTCTCTCGCTTAAGTGGCGCTCTTTCCTCTTGCTCATACTCTCCCTTGCCTCCACGATTTCCGGGATATTGTATCTAATTTGCGGGCGTCAGGGAGCCACTATTAATATGCGGGAGACTACAAGTATGACTGCAAGGATTACAAGTATGCACTCTCTCTCTCTCTCTCTCTCTCTCTCTCTCTGTGTGTGTATGTGTGTAAAGATTTCTTTTAAATATTTTTTGTGCAACATGAGTGTACACACATTTCTTTGAAAATAAATTAATTCATAAAAGCATAACCACAAATGTGCAAAATAGATGCTATATATGGTACATCAATATTACAAATAAATAAATAAAATATTATAAATATATATATAAATACAGATTACATTATGAAAATTGTAGTTAGTGACGTGATGTAGGTTATTCATTTAAAACAATGTATTCTGACTACTTTTTAGATTAATTTTAGATTACTTTTTTTTTGTAGGCCTACCTAACTTGTTTTAAACACACCATTGCTTTTTTTTCTCCATATTCAGAAGCATGGATTGCAAAATCATTTACATGTAAATATAGTAAGCTAAATTGAATGACACACAATAGGATTTTTGGAATAATTTATTAATAATTTACTGCCATTTTATGAATAAAATTTAATCATGTAATTCATAAAAAGTAACTGTAATCTGATTGTGAGCATTTTAAAATGTTATATAATCCAATTACAATTACTTTTTTTGATCCAGATTACATGTAATCAGTTACTACCCAGCACTGTATATATTCATAAAAGCATAACCATAAAACTCAGATGTAAAATAGATGCTGAGATAAAAAAAAAAAAAAGATAAAATATAAGTAGTGTCATTACTTATCCCAAATTATGTATATAATGTTAGTTAACTGCTAACAATGAGACAAGTGCTCCCTGAAAATTACTGCAAAAATCCTTTGAAACCCATCAAATAATTAGACTTTATTTATTTACTATTCCCCCCATTAAAATATATTTACTGATTTTATTAACTGCAATATGATGAGCATAAGTGATGTTTGCTTATATGTTTTCTGTTCAAATAATGGTTTCCATTACAAACAGGCCCTGAGGTGACCAACTTAAAACAGGTGACTCGTTTTGGAAGCAAAACAAACACAAGAAGGGGATTTGGGTTGGAGGCAGCTGTGGATCCTGCACGCTCAGCTGGTGACGCACAAAGAACAGGTGACGGCGTCGGGATGTTTGCCCTGCAAGGGTGCCGCCACGTGCTTCTTTCCCCTGGAACGAGCTCTCTCAGTAAAATCTGCACCTGGCCTGGTGGTCTTGGCAACATCGGACAACCTCTAGCAGATGCTCGTCTCTCTTTTGTCGATGACTTCACGGTGGCTGCTCCGCGAGACAAAACTGCGGTGAGAGGTGCTCCTGGCACAGAACGCTAATCAAAAGATGACTAACATTCTTCCCCTTTACCCCACACTTCCAGAGAGTGTGAGAGGCCACTTTCGGAGTGGGGAGCTTAGATGGGTAATTGTGCATGATTAGCAATTTTAAGTACCAGGTGCTCGGGGTCCCATCTGAGAAAGTGTAAACAGGATAGCACTCAGAGCTCCTTGAACATCCCACATGACTGTCTGATGCTGTGTGTGTGTGTGTGTGTGTGTGTGTGTGTGTGTGTGTGCTGACTTGCGAAATAGAGGAACATATTCCCGTTTACTGGGAAAATTGGTACGTCCAATTGGTAAGTGACCCTTTTGGTACGTCCAGTTTTTGTTTACAGTCCCAGAGCTTATTGTTAGTGTCATCGCCTTGAAAGCAAACCGGTGCATGCACTCCTTTCAGGAAAAGAGACAGCCATGAGCACAATCCAAGTAAATTGTGCTTTCGGTCAGAAGCAGCTCTTTTCCTCTCCAGGTCTGTTAACCTTGCAAATTCTGCTGTTTGTTTTTTGTTTGAAGGATGTCTTCTCAGTCAAAGACTTGTTTTCACTGCAAGTTTCTAATAGAGAAAAGGGGTGACAGTTCTTTGTTTGAGAATATCTTGCTCTCAAATCAAAAGAGCGAAGATTGCACAAGGCTGAGGTGCCTCTTTAGGTGAAAAGTATAGTCTCACAGCGACACACACATATCTCACACCACATACATAAAGAAATGTGTGTGCGCATTGACCCTATCAACTTCTTGTTCTCATTTGGAGCGGGAACGTAACCTTGAGCGCCATTCAGACCATGGTGCGAATGACCACTATCGACCAGGTTTGCTCTTTAAAGACAAACTCAATTCATCAACAATATGTAGAATTTATGTATTTGAGCTGTGCTGCCAGAGATCACCACAGGGCAAAGTTATTAGAATACAAACTCTCCTTTTCTCGCTGAGGTCTCTTTGGTCTCACTGTATCACATAATAAGAACTATTCTGAAGAACCTGAGGGAGTCTTTTGTATCAGTCCAGTGAATACAGCTGTGGGTCAGGTGTTTAAAGGTGAGCAGAAGAATGTATTTCCAGAAACATGGGACGATTTCTGTGGAAACCAGTGTCCTTGCATTATATTGTGATTGCACCATGGTTTTTTTTTTTTCCAAAAATTTTCTCATTTTCTCTGTATGTGCAGGGGGAAAACATATGAATCGTATGTTATTGAGTTTAAATGTGCGTGTTTGTGTGTGCAGGATCATCTCATGGGTTCCTCTGCTGCAGAGATCATACATGACGAAGCTTTACTCAGTCACCGGATCCGGGATGAAAGTTGCCCTTTGGCTGTGTGACAGACAGGAAGAAAGGGAGGCTCACGCTAGTGTGAAGGTATAGTGAATTAAAGGAACAATACAGGTCAAATTAAAGGCTTTTACTGCAGGGAGTCACTGATATGCACACACAAACCTGTTTAGGGATATCCGGATTGTGTAGATTCATGGACAATGCGTCAGTACATACAAGAAAAATATCATTTACAGAATCAGTAATAAAGATGGACTGATATGTTGGCCAGGCTGATTAATCAGACATTATTTGGCCATTTTGAGATTATCACCCACTGGTAGAAATGATTAAATTATATTTTAATTCAAATTATTATGAAATTGTTATGATTTATTGACAGTTGTGTCAATAGATAATTGCATTTTAAGTGAAAAAAGTAATAATTTAAGAATTTATGTGTATGGCTCCTTCACTGTGGTTAAATTTTATTATTTACACTACCGTTCAAAAGCTCAGGATCAGCAAGATCAGCAAGAAATGAACATCAAGTTTTTACAGAAATCAGCAAGTCTGCATTAAATAGATCGAAAGAGACAGTAAAACCACTTATGTTACAAAATAATGCTTCTTTTGAACTTTCCATTCAATGCATCTCAAAATTTTATCACTTTTTGAAAATGTAAACAGCACAACTGTTATTAACATAACATTTATGATGAACCAAAATCAGCACATTAGAAGGATTTCTGAAGGGTCATGTGACACTGAAAACTTCAGCAATGACGCTTAAAATTCTGCTTTGCCATCACAGGAATAAATTACATTTCAAAACGTATTATATCACAAAATAATGTTCTTTTTAGCAACGTCATATGATCCCTTTAAAATAGAAAACCATTTGTTTTCAATTGTAAAAATATTTCGCAATATTACTGTTTTTACTGAATTGCTGATCAAATAAATGCAGCCTTGGTGAACATAAAAGACTTTCAAACTATAAAATGGTACTTTATATATAGTAATCAGCAATATTTGATCTCACCTCTATGTTGATCACCAGTTTGAGTACTTTTGTTAATCTAATCTGTATTAACATTTAGAGAATGTTTTTAGAGAGGCGTGTTAACAGTGACTTACGTTGAGAAATGTGATTTGACTGAACTCAGTTTTGTGTCAATGGCTCAAGTCCTGGCTGTTTGGCTTGTATTAATGCCTATGGCGTGTCAGTCTAGTGGCCATGCTGATAGCTAATGGCCTAATCCATATCACATTACAAACAGGATGAATAAGTGCTGTCTCACAGTAGGATTATCATGGGATTATTATGGGATCAGTGGTATCTCTGATCTGTGAGACACTCTTCTCTCTTCAAGTACCCTCCCTGAGGTACATCATATCACATCAGATACACATCGACTCGAGAGACTTCAATCAGGTCACCTGCAGACAGAACATTTCCATTGCTGTCATAATTGAAACCGGTGATTGTGATTAATGGCGTATTACAGTCTGTCAAAGACATGTTCGAAGCCATTACATTTCAAGTGAGTTTGAGGGTTTATAAAAACAAATACACATTGTGAGACTTCATAAAGACAATCCAGCACTTTAAATTTGTCAAACCTGTCAACACAGGTGGAATTGTATTAAACAGTGGCTCTCTTGGTTGCATTTTCTCGTTATTGCCTTCCTGAAAGGTTTTATCGGTTTCATCAGAGGCAGGTTAACGTGAGATGGTTGATGTTTGACTTCAGTAATCGCTGAAGGCCACTTGGTGCTGTGCAGATCCATAGATCCTAAACCAACCAGAACATGATCCCTGGAACCCTCCTACTCTCATGTTGGATTGGTTTACAGATGATTGACATCTTTTGGCAGGCTCCCAAAATCCGAGGAATTCTGGGATGCTTTGGCTAGTGACATGTCACACATCCCAGGTATATGTGATGTTTTTATTTGTTAGTGCCAACGGTTAGTATCACCTGTCGATGTGGAGTCGCTGTCTGCTCAGCTGGTTTGCCAAACACAATCATTTGCAAGTAGCAAAGTAGCTTTTAATGTGCACTTTACTGTACAACAGATACGATCTGTAAATAAAGACTTTTATTTCACTTCAAATAATATTATCAACATTTGCTTTTCTAAATGTAACCCACTCCATTTTGTAACGATTTTGAATGTAGCAGCTTATACAGTGAAAGAAAAGTGAGCTGGTTCAAGCATTCCTCACTGGTTGATATTCATAACAAAAACCTTACAGAAACTATAGGAGCACACACACACTCACCCACAGATTCATGGTCTATTTTAAGGTTACAGATCAAGGGCCTCTCCACTCAAAAGGGGGCACTGTTACTGCATTACAGATTACAGAGTATTATCAGGGAGCTTTCTGAATTACAAATTAACATCACTACTATAAACATTCATGTAATAAAATGGTTTCTAATATCAGGCCAATCACTTCAGCTATTGAAATATGATTCCACAGTAGCCATTAAGTACATTTTGTTAACAAAATGAGAACGGCTGGTCCCATCCTCCTAGTTTTAGACTGTTATCATTTTAGTCATGCTGAGAATAAAAATCGAAAAGAGGAATAGTTCATTTAGCACTTCTCAGGTAACAGCTATGCACTATGATAGTCTACAAAAAGACTTAATGTGGAAAAAAACATTGCTTTAGAATACTTGAATTCAATGTTCAGCTTCATTTTCAAACTGGAAGATCAGACAGTTCTGAAAACAATAATCTGAAAGAATAAAAAGTGTATAATGAAAGTAGGCTTTAATATGTACAGTGCTGAACTACACTTGATTGCTTAAAAATGCTTGAAAAAATGCTTCATTTTAAATGATAATCAAATTTTAATTTACAGTATTCAAAATAGATAATTTCATAAATTGAAAATAAATTAATACTTTTATTCAGCAATGACATTAAATTGATCAAAAGTGACAGTATAGATATTTGTTATTTATTTTGGAACTAAATATTCATCAAAAATAGATAGATAGATAGATAGATAGATAGATAGACAAAAAAATTATGCAGTACAACTGTTTTATGCAGCATTATCAAGCATTATGCAGCAAATCATATTAGAATGATTTCTGAAGGATCGTGTGACACTGAAGACTGGAGTAATGATGCTGAAAATTCAGCTTTACTTCACAGGAATAAATTACATTTTAAAATATATTAAAATAAGTTAATTTAAACTGTAATAATATTTGACAATATTACTACATTAATAACAGTTTTTACTACATTTTGATCAAATACATGCAGCCTTGGTGAGCATAAGAGACTATTTTCAAAAACATTAAGAAATCTTACTGACCCCAAACATTTGAATGATACATAGAGAGCGAGAGAGAGCAGATGGAAGGAATGAAGATGGTAGAGTAAAAAAGGAAGATAAGCAGTAAGACAGAGAAAGAAGTTGCTAAGAAATTGGCATCGTAGCACTTTTTTTTTTTTGTCTCCTCCAGATGTTTTTTCCTCGCTAAGAGTAGAGTACCCTGGGTCGCTCACTCTCTACCATACTGCATATTCCTGTTCACCTGACATTAGGCCCCGGCTCAGTCCCAAAAGCAGCCTGCACCCCGCTGGGTCCATTCCATTAGATACTCCCTACACACTTTGTCTGTCATACTAAAAGCCAAGCCTGGGGAGCAAGGAGAGGTTAAAAGGTAAGAAATGAGCCTCAGCCGAATGAGCGAGTGGTTTAGGAAGCTGATTGCTCTGATCTGATTGGGCAGATGGTTGAATTGTGGTATCTCTCATCTAACTCTACAGTATATGGTTAGATTGGATAATGAGGTTCAGGTCATTGTCTTTACTTTGAATGTACGTCATTATGAGTCCATTTAGTTATTTACTATTGTTATGGAGGTAATTAGCCTCCCTCAGTGTACCTGACTGCTAGCAACTAAAGAAAAAAAAACCATCAATGTCTAAAACCTGAAAAATCAGTGTAGTGAAATTTTAAGCCTGCTTTCTTTATTAGACTAATGGACATTCACACCTAATAAAAGGACTTTTCAGATATTAAAAATTTTAAACAGACAGAAATCCTGATATGAGATGATGTTGATTTGAGTGTTTGTGATGACAGTGCATAGAAAATCAATCAGTGTATATAGTAATCATGATTAACATCCACTAAGTTCTTCAGAGTCCTTCTTCTGCTTCATGAACTGAAGCATGGTGTCAAGGAATAGACAGGAAGTACAGTAGGCTGAGAATGTTTTGTTTTTTATTTATTTCGTTTTTGAATGATGGAGAACTGTATGTCGATTCTTTCAGCAACCAAAAGCAATTTCCTCTCGTAACATCAATACAGCAATACTTTTCTCTCAACAGCGCTTTTCAAAGGACCTTGTGGATTGTAAGATCCATTAAAAAGATACACTCAACTTGATTGCATCAGTGTTCTTAAAGTAACTTTAAAAATAAAACACAGTAATATTGTGGAATATTATTACAAATTAAAAGAGCTGTTTCTATTTGAATATATTTTAAAAATTAATTTATTCCTGATTTTTTTTCAGTGTCACATGATTTAAAACACATTTCTCCTTAAGTCAATGCCATTCATTTTCTTATCACAAACAGTACAGGACTTGTTACATTGTGAAGATGGTAAACATGTCTAACCATAGCAATACTGATATTACTGCAACTACAACATCCATCTTCACATTTGAGTGCAGTGGTTAGATTCCTCCACTCATGCAGTATACAGCACCTGGTGAATCACACGGGTGACAGAGAGGTCAGGGTCGGCTGTAGACAGAGGATTTTGTGTGGAGATGAAGGTGACTGTGACTGTCTCTCACACAAAGACAAATACTGCTTCATATGAAATGGTTTCGCAGCCAGCCAAACTTCCTGAATCCTCTTCTATGGAGAGATGCCAAACCACAGAAGAGAGAATAAGGGAAGCCAAGAAGAAGAGAAAGAAAGAGCTGAAAGAGAAAGATAGAGACAGGTGAGGAGTGAAGAGAGACAGAGACTGTGTGTTTGGGTCTCTAAATTGTGTTATTCTGAGGTTGCACTTTCATAGCTCACATAGCTTAATAAAGTTTACAGTTATAATTAATCTAGACATGAATTTTGTCTGATTTTTTTTTATACTTACATCACTTAAGAAAAGCTCTCTCTCTCTCTCTCTATCTCTATGTGTGTGTGTGTGTCTGTGCACTTGAGATCTCTTCTGAACGTTTAGAAATGTGGGATCACTAAAAGTCAGATGGTGAAAGCTAAACTGTCAATTTGCACTGTATTCTAATTGCTGTATAGAGGAAACAATAAAGATATTAATATGATCTCATTTGTGATGCTGCTGTGTAAACACAGTGTGTGACAAAAAAAAAGAATAAAAAGAACATATCAGCTCTTCTAAAGAAAATCATAGGCTTAATGTTTCTGTCTGGATCCAGAGTTTTTAACCAGAGGCTCCCTTCAACTTCTCCAGGGGGTCTGTGAAGAACATTATCTTTAAAACATGCAGAATTTTCTAAGAAATCAACAGGAGTTTAACATTTTAGGAACATTTAACTTTCATAATAGAGGGTTTCTGAGAAAATCTGGCTGATAGACTGAAGACAGTAAAAAATGCTGTTCTGCATGGATTTGCTGTAGGTGATAAGGTATATTTTGATGCATTAGAGCTGACCAGTAAATTAATAAACAAGTAGAGAACAACCAACAGGCTGTAAAAGTCTTTTCAACTGTATAGATATTTAAATAAGATGAATATGAATAGCCTATTAGTGTCTGAACATTAAAAGTCAAGAATATGAAATGGCCATAAAAAATAATAGCCGAAGTTTGAGAAATCTTCCACCGCCTGAAACACATGTTGATTACCGAGAACGGAGGGCAGGCGCACGCAGCGTTCAATTAGTCAACCAATTAGCGCTGGTCCGAGCGCAGCGGGTGCGCGGCTCTGTGTGACCGACAGGTCTCGCCGAGCAGCCGTTACAGCGCTAGCGTCCGTAGTAGCAAGCTTGATTTCTGGGGCTCCGGTGGGCAGTCAGGATGTTATTATCGAGGTCTGGATTCAGCGGCTTAAAGTGGCGACCGTGATTTAGATTCGAGACGCACGCAGCGCGGCGGTGCGGTGAGCGCGAGATGAACGCCATTTATAACGTGCGACAAATGTGGACTCTCGCGCACGCAGGGTGGGTCAATACCGCGTGACTTCTGAGAACAAAAGCACGCGTCAAAATCTGCATTTAAAACACGCCATTTCTGAAAGTGGATTAGTCATGATCTCTCATAAATTCATCAAGTTATGTTAGTTCTGTAAGCTAATAAAATCCCATAGGTGGGTCTTATAAAACATGTCACATAGCTACAGTCACACCAAATACACAAAATAATGTTCTTTTTAGCAGCATCATATGACCCCTTTAAAAATACTTAATTTTTTAAAAGAAAAAATTTATTTCTTTTTTTCTTTCATTTTATGACATTAGCCTACTTTTTTGAATTTTGTTTTATTAGATTCATGCCTTCACTAACTTAAATATAAATACAAAAACTTAAATAAATACTAAAACAAACAGTAGCAAAACAAACGGCTTTAAAACGTGTGTGCGCACACTACTTTCAGAGTGCATTACTTTTTCTCCAACATGGCAGTTGACTCAATGGGAAAACAAAGGTCAGAACTTTTAGGAAATGTCACTCATTTCGTCTCTTGCCACTTAGTGGCCTGTTTGGCAGGAGGGGGCTTGGCCTGCTCCCGGTCACTGGGGGCAACGGAATAATGAATCACCACGGCAGCGAGGCTCTGCTCTGCCTGAAAGCATGGAGGCAGCCGGAGCAGCGCGGCGGGACGCTATTGTGGCTCGGCCTGCACTATAGGCAAACCAAGCAGGCAGGAGGTCTGGAAATAGTTACAGTCAAATAGAGGCATACTGATCAAGAATACAAGAGGTCTGCTATCCCCACGGGCTAGAAGAGGGTTTTCTTTTGCTTTCCTCATCCCTCCCTCCCTCTCTCTCTCGGCCCCCTGATCAGATAAAACATACTGTAATAGCACTTAGTCTTTGGCAAATTGCCGATTGTTGCAAATTTTAGAGATGTCAGTCATTGTATTGAGGCGTAAGCTTGCCATTATACTGAGGCAGGTGACTGCTAGTGTATGGACGTATATTAGTATTGCAGTAGTTCTGGTGTGGTGAAACAGTCAGTGGAGCAGTGACAATGATAGGAATTGAGTTGGGTTGTGCCAGCTCAGTGCTCTTTCTGCCCCAGGTGAGGGCAGACTGATCAGATGATTATTTCTGAAGGGGTAAACAACGTCTGAAATAGAGCCGCCACAATTACCTGAGTTTAGAGAAAGAGCTGAATAAAGGGCGCAGTCTGCGGTCCTCCACCTCGCCTCAGACTCCATTACCTGTTCTCTTTCAGACAGCATAATAAGAGCAGAGTAACCCTAACCAGACCCTCGGTAGGTAAATCTGGTTGTCTGTCAAGTTCATTGTGTCAAGCAGCACAGATATGGTTCCACTAGTCTGAAACAAGACCCCAGGTTTGGGGTTTAAAGAATCAAAGAGCTTCCAGATTGAGACTTGACCCCAGATCAGGGATAAACTGTCACTTGTATGTGTATGTGTGTGTGTGTGTGTGTGAGACCTGAACATCCCTTTAAAGCTTCATGATTGCAAAGTCAGTGCCATGCATGTAGAACATTATTTACATTGTAAATGTATTGTGTGCATATACACTAACGGTGAAAAGTTTGGAATAACTATGATTTTTAATGTTTTTGAAAAGACATCTCTTAAGCTTTTCAAGGGTGGGTGCATTTACAGTAATGAAGTAATACAGTAATATTGTGAAATATTTACATCCAGTCTTCAGTGTCATATGATTCTTCAGAAATCATCCTAATATGCTGATTTGGTGCTCAATTGTTATCACTTATTATTGGTGCTCAAATATTAACAATGGTTCTTTTATCATCACTGTTGAAAAATTTTTTTACTACTTCATATTTTTTGTAGAAAGGGTGACATTCTTTGATGAACACAAAGTTCAAAAGAACAGCATTTATTTGAAATAGAAATATTTTGTAGCATTATACATGCATTTACTGTGTCTTTTATTCAATTTATTGTGTCCTTGCTGAATAAAAGTATTATTATGAACTTTTTAATGACAAACTTGTTTATCATGACTTCCACAAAGGTGGAATGCGACGCTAAAGACTGGATTAACTGCTGCTGAAAATGTAGCTTTGCCATCACAGGAATAATTCAATTTCAAGATATATTCAAATTGAAAATTATTCTTTTAAATTGTAATAATATTTCACAATATTACTGTTTCCACTACATTTTTGATTAAATAAATGCAGCCTTGGAGAGAATAGGAGACTTCTTTCAAAACCATAAAAAAATGCTTATTATTACACACTTTTGACCAGTAGTGTTTATTATTTATTTTTTATATTTTCTTCTGATGCTTCTCTCAAGGTTGGAAACATTGAAGATGGACCTCAGGGATAAATGCTATTTACTTTTATTATTCCTAGGTCATGCACACTCTTTTAACACTCTTCCCTTTTTCTCTCCTCCATTTGCCTTTGTTTTCTAATTTTTTCGATGGTCTTGAAAAGTCATCAAGCTTCCCTCATCTGCTCCAGTTCTGCTTAATCCCCACCCAAACCGTTTTAGCAATGCTTACCAATTGGATGCGAAAACAACAACTTATACATTTAAAACATCATATTTCATCAGTTCAATCAGTATTTTTAGAGTGTTTTACAATATGAATCTTGGTTCATTTTAGTTAGGTCTTGAACATTTTTCACTGTTTAAACATTAGCGAGAAGAACTATAGCAGCATCTAGATTTAACTAGCACATCCTCTTTTATTTTCCTTAAATTATGCTTAATACCATGAGTTTGTATTGAACAGTTAATTCACTAAATATGACTAATTTGGCATGAATCTGTTTTTTTTATCCAAAAATCTGGATCAATTTGCAGGTTTGAATCTACAACTTTAGTTAGCAGAACTTTAACCATTAGGCTACATCATATCAGTTTAGATTCATTTCACTTTGCACAATATTGGCAGTGTGTTTGTGTGTGTGTCTTGTTCTCAATAACATGCATGTGGTTAAGTAAATCCAAGCTGAGGATTTACATATACTGTAGAAACCCATGAAAAATTCAAGAAACATGTGGGGGGGGGGGGGGGGGTGCCACCCTAAACTCCATCCTAACCAAGAAAGCATCAAATAGCACTACACAAGAGGAAGACTTTGATTTCATCTCATAATTAAGAGGTTATTATGTGCTAATGAACTGCCCCACGGGGCAACAGAATGTTCTGGCTGTTTTTTTGTACCCTCACCCGCTGGCACTTCATGGGAAGCATCACCCAACAGCAAATTGCAGTCAATTGCAAATGGTGGAAGGGTGATAGAGAAATAGAGTGTGAGAGAGAGAGAGAGAGAGAGAGCATTTAAATAATAATAATAAAATAAAATAAAAAATGGTGAATGGAAAACTTACAAATATAACTTCAGGTTGCCCTTTGGTCAGCACTAAAGAAAAATGCTGACATCCTTTAATTGCATATTGTGTGAACAAAATTACTTGATTTTATGCCCTAACCCTTACAAAAATAAAAAATGAATGAATTCAGGACAAAAATATATAAAATACTTATTGTTTCCGGTTTCCATTTTACAACATGGAAGTAAGCTATTTTGTGTGAATATGTGTATCTATAACACGATTTATACGCCGAAACTGACTTTGGCGTGCATAAGATACACACGTGTTTGACGTGCATACAATACGCAGTTTTTGCGTGCATATAATACGCACCTACCCCAGACCCCTAAGCCTACCAATTGCGTATCATATGCACGCCAGAGTCCGTTTCTTAGTATACATAGTACGCCAAATAGAAACAGAAAATCGTGCTATTGAAACGCGCATTCATGAGATCGGGTTAGTACATTTAAAATAAGTGGAAGCGAATGACACCGGAAGCCGCGCACATTCAAGTTACAAATGGCCCCGCCCGCTCTCTTGTTGAAAATAAGGTGGACACTGATAGGTGGAAAGAGTTGAGACAGGGGCTTCCTGTCCTAAATCACCGTTTGAGTTGACATTTGAAATATGTATATTCTGGTCACTCTGTATCATATTCTGCTGCTAGACTAAAAACTTATTAGTAGCCTAGCAGACCAATGCGGTAAAGTAAAACCTGGTGTAAGAAATTGTTTGTTGGATGTTTGACACATTTGTAAGCCACACCTTTCAGCATGTTGGATTTCAGCACCTGGACAGCTCCAGGCGCGCACTTACTGATTATTGGTCGGTATGACATTGTAAAGTTTCGTGCTACTTTAACCTTTTGCACTTTTCACATTTATGTATATTTAAATCTTTCCACTTTCTTAAGCTCAACTGTTTCAGATGCCTGTTTATTTGAGACTTTTTAGGCTTCTGCTCGCGAATGCAAAATAGTATCCTGGGTAACTACAGAGATGCAGCTGCGCGCGGAAAGCTGTGAAATCCAAAGAACAATTGAGAGCACTGTTTGCCATCTTCTCGCCTTCTCCGGGCTATTTGCATAGTCCGTTCTGTTTGACTGGCTGCCATAGACCGTCCGGGAGACCTCTTTTGTCCGTTAATCAGCAAGTGACAGTAGGGTGACAACTCTCAGGTGACGGATCTCCCTTTGAGGAACGTGATGAGGAGACGTCGAGAGATTCCAATGATATAGTGATCGCTCTCGGTTTGAGTTCTGAAAACGTTTTAAAATCAATCGATATTTAAACCCACACGCACATAATTGTGGACATAAGTGGCATTCTTAAGGATAGCAGTACAACACTGCTGTCAGCTCTTGCAAAAGTACACTGTAAAAAATGACCGTGGATTTAACGGTAAAAGACTGTAAAAATGCTACAGTAAAAACCTGTTAAATGGTTAACGGTAAATTCCCCTACTATATACGGTGAAAAACTGTATTGAACATTACATGTATTGGACATAAATTTTACGGTAGTATACCGTTTTTGGAAGTGAAAAAAAACGTATAATTTACAGTGAATAACCGCAAATTGACATTCCCAGAATTCCCTGCGTTACATTTCAAATTTGATGTTTTTTTGTTGAAATAACTATGTTTCTTCTTAGTTTTTTCTTATCAGTTTTGTATATTAGGGTTGTGTGTTACACCTAATGTTGTTAAATGAATGTTTTTTGCATTATTTCAGTTTCATGTGTGTTACCATGATGGTGTTTGTGTGAATGGCACTGTGCACCTTCTATATATGTTATTATTTAAAAGCTGCTTTTAATGGGCTTTGTTTCATCATGTGACTTTCTCATCACCTCCTGCATTTGGTGGTTATCAGTGTATTACAAAGGTACAAAACAGATTTCAGTACTTCAGTAGGTTGGTATATTAACATTATATCAGTTAATGAAATTACGGTATTTAACTGTAAATTTAAGTTAAACCTGTAAAACCTAAAACGTTGCTACCGTATTTTTTACGGTAAATTCCGGCAACCACAGCTGCCGGTTTTTTACCGTAAATTTTACGGAATTTTTTTTACAGTGTAGGGTAGATGCAAAATAATTAGCCTACTAAAGACGTGAGGCTATTTAGACCTTGGCTTGCGGTTTTAAAAAATCCATATTTTGAGCTAAAAATGTCTGAGATAATAAAAAATATATATTTATTAAATCTAGTTATAAAACACTTAAACATGTTCTACAAATGTTATCTTTCTCAAACTTTCCAAACATATTTTTCAAGGTCAAATATTTTTGAGTCACGAATAACCAAAAGTTTTTCAAATAGGACTATTATTTATTTCTAAAACAAAACTTATTTTTATTTCAAGATTTCCAGCCTTTGAATGAGATTTTTATCATCAACAATCTCAGGAAATCTATTCCTAAAAAAATAATTACCTTTAAACTTATTTTAATTCGGATGTGTATTCAAATAATTTTCAAACCGAAGTTGAACTGAATATTCCTAATTTCATATAACGTTAACAAAGCAGCTCAAAGACTGTCAAATTCAATGCTACAATGCTCTTTCTCCAGTAGTCTATTTATTATAAGTCTCCCAATAAGAGAGAGAGAGAAAGAAGTTCAATTCAGAAATGGTAAATATTTAGTACTTAAGCGCCTCAGATGGACTACATATCAAAGTCTTATTGGGTGAGGCTGTTTTGGGTGTTCACAACTTTCAGCTTCATCCGCGAATGTTCCAACCAGGAATTTACCCTCTCGTGCACCTGCATCGCCTCTCATTGCCTTCAGGAATTCGCTGATGCTTGTAATCAGCTTTGTAAGGCCAGTGAGTGCACGGATGAGCGACACTTCCCAACGGCACAGTGAGTCGCGCAGGCCCGCTGAATGACAGTCAGCGTGGGGCGCCGTTCCAAAGCCGCCACGCTGCCAAATTCCAACAGAGTCTCTCACAATCACTTTGCCGCAGGCCCCCGCACAGGCGGACACTGGTAACAGGGGAAAGTAAGAGTGTGTGCATGCGGGAAAAGAGAAAGAGAGAACTCGCTAACTACCAATGGCTGGGCTTCCCAAATGCGCTGAGCAGAATTTTAGTCAGACGTAGTAGCCCACTTAATCTCTACTGCACGTTTCCTATACGAGCATCGTAGAACGTAAATGCGTTCGTAAATTAACCGGAGCCTCGGACCACTCGTAAACCCATTACGTACTTAAAGGGATCCTTCTCCTTGCGTTCAATTTGTCAGAAACAAAGACACATTTAATAAATAATGCATTTAGCTCATTTTTCAGTCATTAGCTACATACTGCAAAGCCAATTTACACTGTACGAGTTGGTTAAAACAGCTTTTACAAACCCATAGGCTATATGACAAACGAAAGTATGTAGACCGGCTTAATAGGCTAAACTGGGATAGGCCTATATTACACAACAAAGGAAATTTGAGTGAGAGTGTGTTAAATGTCATCATCATCTTTCTCCCCGATGTCAGGTTTAGATCATGACAATCTCATGTTGTATATTTTTGAGGGAACTTCCAAATGATCTATGAATGCACATGCACGAAGAATTTATGGACACATTTAGTACGGCGTAAGGAAAGATTTTATCTTAAAAAGCAGCAATTGCAACTATTCACATAGAGTAAACAGCCCATTGCTGTGACAAACACGGAGATGTTGTGATAAAGCAGACGAAAAATAATACATTTTTATTTCTGGTTATCTAAACGTTACAGAAGAATGTTGAAAAGAAAACTGTGACCTAAAATCTAATATTTTGTGGAACGTGTTAGCACAGTTTTCAGGTTTTATTCAGTAAGCATTTAACCACGTCTGAAACGACTGTAGCGCATAACGTCTCGTGCCTCTTGGAGGGATTGTGGATTAGGGAAAAAAAACGCGAGATTGTTAAACATGTCAACGTGTAATTGCACGATAAGGCACGCGCAAGGAATTTATTGGCCCAGTTGCTTTTACTATTCCCCGCTAATCTGGCGCCGCACATTCGTCCTCTGCAATCTGTCTCCGTAATCTTCCGTAGCAGAACGGCAACCAGCCTTTTTTTCTGAGGAGGCAAGAAAATATGCAGGGGTATGATAAACCCGATGCTAATTAGCAACATTTAGGACAGTGAGTGCAAAGGATCGCCGGTTTTACAAATGACAAAATACAAGCCCATTTTGACAATTTCACTTTAGAACATGGTGGTGTAAATGTGATAAAGGTCTGTCGTGCTGTTATAGATTTATTGGTGAGATTTACGGTTGTATTCTTTTTCTTCTGCCAGGAAACGGTGGAGGTGAATAGGGTGAGGTTTGCAAATCTGCTGGACGGGTGCCCATGCTGGGCTCACTCTTTTTGTTTCTGAATGCAAATCCGCGTTGCTATGAACAACAATGTTGTGTATTGCCCTATCCTTGTGATGCGAGAATATGGCTTAGTGTATAAAAATAGCATTTATTTAAAAATTGTTTGCATAGGGGAACATGTAAATAAAAAGTATGTAATGTGTCGCCTTAACCGTAACTTAAACAGCTAAAAACAAGCAAATATTGCGCAAATAGGCAAATAAAATAAGCGAGTTTCGTTATTTGTTCTTAAACTAACCGGTTTTTGTTAAAAACATTCATGTGAAACTTCGTCGACATTCTCACGGTCGTCTGCGAAGTAAAAAAAAAAAAAGGAAACAAAAAAGAGGTTCAAAGTCCTCCCTGAATCCTGCTACTTGTTGCGAGAAAGCTCCCGCGTCACGTCACTCTTCCGGTGGGTGTCATTGTAATAATAATGAGACTTGTCGCTGACCCGGGGGTTCAGTTTTTAGGGTTGTTTAATCCTCCTCTCTCCCTGACACAAAACACTCTCTGCCACGCACTCTGCATTCATCTTAATCCCACTGACACCCCACGGAGGATACGAGCAACATTTGCTTGACGGCCCACCAGTGATTCAATTATAAGAAAAGTAGGTTGTCAATCTTAGTAAAAAAAAATTAAACTAACATTTTTAATTCCATTCATGGGTTTAGAACGCAATTATTACATGTCCGGTAAATATAGTCATGAGTGGCTCGCGGGTTACCCAGGCTGATTTAATTGAAGTGGAGCGAATTTAAAGCATATGTCTGCACAATCCGGGGCTCACGGGAAAAAACAGGGGTTGGTCCATTGGACAATGAATAATGTAGTTCGCTCTCTATTTGCTGTTCGTCGTTTTTCATTGGACACTCTTTATTTTGAGAGGTCTTGAACTTTGACCTCCATCATATGCAAGACACAGCAACAACGTCACGGAAGGCTTCCTAAATTAAGAAAAATACAGAAGGTTTCATTACTGTAAAATAGCTTTGTAAACTTTACCGCGATTAAATCAGATGATCAGGATTAACAAAAATAGTGGCACCAAATAAATAGTAATTATCCAGCGATCTGAAGTAGCCTAGTTTCATTTAGACAGACACAACCACGAGCTTCAAGCCTGAGTGGAGAGCTCTTAAGTGCCTAAAACTCATTTAAAGAGACCATCACTCAAATAAAATATTTTATACATTAGGCTTTCTACCCTTCTTTCTACCCGATTACTGTAAATGTTCCTTCATTTCTTTAAAAACGTTAAATGTCTAATCGAAATAATTTGCTAAGGTAAATGTTATTGCAATGTAATAATGGGAAATTCTTTGAAAATAAAAACGATTTATAATAATGATAATAACAACAATAATAACAATATATCCGTAAAGTGTCTTATAAAATTTCAGTTTTCTTTTAAACTCAACTGATAGGATTTTCAGCAGATCTGACATAGATATTCTAGTTTCTATATTGGTCATATTTTTATATTTGATTTCTGACTGGCTACATGCTAAAATACGTATTTATATTTACACCTATAACATTTAAATAATCATCTGCTCAAAATGTTTCCTATTTAAAAATTTGTTCTTGCACACTGCTCTGTCCCAATATATTTAAATAAAAAAAGGTTAAATTTGATCAAATAGACTGCAACTATGCCCGGTTTCGTTGTTTATACCGACATATAAACGTTTTTCACATTGGAACATTAACTCCACCTGCTTAATCGCGAGTCCCATGGGATAAAAAGCAAAACAACACAGCAAACTAACTTTCCAGAATCAGAGCAAAAGCAGTGAAATTTATTCTTTTCACATCAACACAAAAACTTTTTCCTTTTATCCTGGCAAATCCGAATTATATTTACAAATGTGTATCAATCTTTCTCTGTAATATATTCACAATGTACAAGGAAAAATACAACAAACGAATAAGGAATAGATCAAATACAGTAACTCACGTATTGACAAATCAAAGTGGGATCGAGAAAAAATCTTGGAAAACTTTAAAAACGTTGTAATTTGACTATATTTTACACTGAAGCACCCACTCTTTTTCATGTCTTAAACACAGTCTCACTCGCGTTCTCTCTCTCTCTTTCTCTCACACACACACAAACACACGCAAAAGAAGAATTAATCCCTCGCAAATGTGTAAAGCTCACGCATATTGTGTAATTTCGGACAAATTATTCAGACAGCATCCCTTCAGTTTATGTATTATATTTAAATAATATCACCTTCAAAATTTACAAGAACAGACATTCTGTACAAAAAGGTAGTTATGCTCTAAAAGAGGTAAATATTTGGTTGAGTCTGAGTACGAAATCTGTTCATATGTGTGTCAGTGGAACGGTTCCGTTTACGCTCGTCGCGGAACTTTGATAGTGCTGCGGTACAGCGTGAAGTCTGCTCTGAACTGACGGGTCCCCTGCCTCCGCCGCCGGTAAATACATGCTTATCATCTCTCGCAAGTCTCCGGGACAAGGGGCTCGAGAGTGAGCTGTAACGGGAGGACTTACGCTCGGCTCCGATTTCACCAGCGAGCCCAGCGTGCCGATGGCCCCAGATGAAGCCACGCTGGAGTTTTGGTGTTGCGCGTAGGATATTCCCCCATAGCCTGACGGCGAGGCGCTCATGTAGCTCTGAGAGTTTGAGATGGGGCTGTACTGGAGAGCCGTCATTTCGTAGCGGTGCATAGGTTGGGGATTGTGTGGATGGTGGTGGTGGCCGTGGTGGTGATGCGCTCCGGTGCCTGGGTGCTGGCTGTAGGCGAGCTGAGCCTCCTGCATCATCGCGGCTGCAGCCGCGGCCGAGTACGCGCCGTTGGTCCAGCCGTTCATGTGCGCGTAACTCGCCGCGGTACCGCCGCCGTGACCCACCGGACTCTCCAACCTCTGACCGACCCCCACCGCACCCATTCCCAGACCCACGCCGCCTCCGCCACCGGATCCGGCGAGCAGGCCACCCGCCAAAGAGTACTTGTCCTTCTTGAGCAGCGTCTTGGTCTTCCTCCGGGGTCGGTACTTGTAATCCGGATGCTCCTTCATGTGCATGGCGCGCAGTCTTTTCGCCTCGTCAATGAAGGGTCGCTTTTCCGCCTCGGACATGACTTTCCACTCCGCTCCGAGGCGCTTGCTGATCTCCGAGTTGTGCATCTTTGGGTTCTCCTGAGCCATTTTTCTGCGCTGACCCCGAGACCATACCATAAACGCGTTCATGGGTCTCTTGACGCGGTCTTGGTTAACTTTGCTGCCGCCGTTGGATCCCGTGTGGCCCGTGTTTGTGTTAGTCTGGGGTCCCGGGGAATGCAAGTCCGTTTCCATCATCATGCTATACATTCACCTGGCTTTAACTAACTCAGCTCACACACAGAAACATTCACGCGTCCCCGTTCCCTGGCAGGCACACACGTGCAGAACCTCTTAATAACAAAAGAGGCCACTGGAACAGGATCGGTACAATCCAGACAGAGGACAGAGAGTAACTTTGCGGCTGCTCGTCTCCCTTTGTTTTATTCTAACTTGCTCTCGGGGTGATTTTCACATCCAGTGCAGAATTGTCTTTGAGCTACTTTCGGCGGTGGGCTTGAAAAGTTAGTGGGAGAGCGGCCATGTGATGCGCGTTGACAGGGAATAAATGAGTGAGAGAGAGCCAATGGCGTTTGAGGACGGGGAAATTTTGCATATGGCTCGCGGTCAGGTGACGCAGCGCGCTCGCCACAGGCGCAGCTGAAGGCTCTTTCTGCGGCGCGCGGAAGGTAAACATTACAAACCACTGCTGACAAATGTTATTTGGGGTAAATGATTTCCAAATTATCATTTTCGCTGGAATATACAATAAATCAGTGATTTTCCCCCCCACATGTTTTTGCCCCTTTTGAAACGCCGGAGCCTGAACTTTAAACAAGCAATGATTTTTATTGTCAAGTAGCATATATGGTTTTCTATCAGAAAAAAATCGCGTTAAGTAAGCCACAACAATTATATTGATAAACTGTTTCAGGCATTTTAACCATAACAATACGTAAACGTTTTTATCCATTAAAAAGTCCCAAATAGGAAAGAGATAAATGTCTCAGCAAACAGACGTCTTATAGAATATTTTATATATAGGCCTATAAATTTGTCCTCACACACAGTTTCTCGGTAGGCTATCTTTTCCAGTATTTATCACAGTTTTCCAGTATTTACCACAAGTCCCTTAGAATAAATGGATGCCACAGGTGTTTTCCTGTTGTGACGGTTGCTAAGAAACAGGTGCCTCACACCCAGTGCGTGTACCATGTGTGCCCTTTTGTCCTTTTGTCATCAAGTGCCACTTTGCTAAAATTTGAACAGCTAAAATTGCTAGTGTGCAAAAAAAAAACAAAAAAAAAAAACGGTAATTTGTGTAACCTGCCATATTCTTTTCCAACACTGGAGTCATTTCCTAGCGCTTTTTTCATTGGTATCTGAAACGTTGACTTAATGCAATATCACAGGGGTGGCGAACGTCGGTCCTGGAGAGCCGCAGCCCTGCAGAGTTTTGCTTCAACCCTAATCAAACACACCTGAACAAGCTAATCAAGGTCTGAAGGGTTAGGAAGCTACAGGCAGGTGAGTTTTAATTAGGGTTGGAGCTGAACTCTGCAGGGCTGCGGCTCTCCAGGACCGGAGTTCGCCACCCCTGCAATATCACAACAAGTATGAAGTCTACATTCATCCCAATTAATTAAACAATAACTATAAATAATGAAAAAAAATAATCCTCTATTAAATTCTACATCACTGGAAAACAAGGTGACAAGATCGCCCACATTTATGAAGCCCATTTTATAAGCATTACACGTACTAAAACGTGCACTGCGCTTGTTTTGACTTGACTGTCATTAATTTGGTCAACAAAAGGTGCAGATAAAAAGGCAAAATATAGTCACATTGTTCTCTACATTAATTTACAGACTGTGATCGCCGTCTACTGGACGCAAACATACGAAACCCCCAACAAGTTCCCTTTTCTTTGTACTGATTTTACAGTTTAATCACACATTTATATGTGCGAGTTTTCCTAGATAATTTATACAGTAGTTATGGAAACTCAAAGGATCACTGAGCAACTTGGAAAATGTTGTGAGGTTCTTCAGAAACCCCGTTCAAACGTGAAAAGGTGCATGGTATTGAAGGGAGGCGTTGAGGGAGTTACAGGCGCATCGCTCAGATTTCACAGAAGAGTTGCTCAGAATATCTCTATTAATTGTGAACTGAGGAGAAAAATAAATATCGCGGACTTAATGTGTTAATCATCATACCTATATATTATATATATATATACTGGAAATCACACTATAAGCTTAGTGAACTGCAAGATGCCTCTACCCTGATCTGAGCTTCATAGCTCTAAAATCCTCGTGTGTTGGTCTGTGCTCCAAAAGCTCAGTAAGTGGCATTTTATAAGCATTACACGTACTAAAACGTGCACTGCGCTTGTTTTGACTTGACTGTCATTAATTTGGTCAACAAAAGGTGCAGATAAAAAGGCAAAATATAGTCACATTGTTCTCTACATTAATTTACAGACTGTGATCGCCGTCTACTGGACGCAAACATACGAAACCCCCAACAAGTTCCCTTTTCTTTGTACTGATTTTACAGTTTAATCACACATTTATATGTGCGAGTTTTCCTAGATAATTTATACAGTAGTTATGGAAACTCAAAGGATCACTGAGCAACTTGGAAAATGTTGTGAGGTTCTTCAGAAACCCCGTTCAAACGTGAAAAGGTGCATGGTATTGAAGGGAGGCGTTGAGGGAGTTACAGGCGCATCGCTCAGATTTCACAGAAGAGTTGCTCAGAATATCTCTATTAATTGTGAACTGAGGAGAAAAATAAATATCGCGGACTTAATGTGTTAATCATCATACCCATCAGAGAAAGTGGAAAAGGCGTTGCCATTAGTCAATTATGCGGTATTTGTAGGGTTACACAACAGGTTTAACAATGGTCTCCAGATACTGACCATTTAAATCAATAAATGAAGGACTAACTGTAAGTGTCCATCGAAAAAAAGGTGTGACTCCGTTCCAAATAAAATGAAAACATAAATTAGACTTTGGAAAATACTCCCTTTTTTTGTGCTGGTTGTGTCTTTTTCATCCAGCAGTCCAGGTGGAAAAAAATATGATCCAACATAGATCAATTATATGTAGGCTTATATATATATATAGGCCTATATATATAATAGATAGATAGATAGATAGATAGATAGATAGAGAAAAACAGTTTAACAACAGAATTTATTATTATTATTACTGATTATTAATAGTGGCGTTGCTCCGTTATGTCCCGACTGCAAAGTGAATTAGAGAGTCTCTTGAACTTGTGAGAGCGAGCAGGGTTTAAAAATGGTCAACATCTGTCAGGTGCGCCTGTTCTTGCTCTCCACCGCGTTTTAAACATAATTGGACAGGAAGGGAGGGGAAACTCGAGCAAGGGCTGTGTGGGGGGAGAAGGGGCTGTCTCATGCACATATTTCCAGCTTAATTTTCAGACTTATTTCCGTATGATTTACATGTTGACACTGACACTGAGTGGAAGAGGAGGATAAAGGTATGGCTATGGAGGGATGATAGGGTTGTGCTCAGGAAAAGATGCAAATTTGCTCATCTATGACCTTCACTGAATCAACAATCATTCAAGTATGTGACATCTATTTTACACAATATCTCAGTATAATCTCAGTTTATACAGGTTGTCCAGAAGATTCCTAAATGCATGAGGCACTATCCTAGTACAAAACTACCGGAGTCCATAATAAAGCATTAAGGAAATGTGTATTAATCGCTTGTATATCTCAAAACAGCAGTAAAAGAAGCCAAATACACTTGAGGTAGACACTAATACTCCATCTTTATCAGATTCTTTCACTTAGTGGATATAAGACTGGAGCACATTAGTGCTAATGGGTAATTATGTGTTTTCAGCAATAGTGCATGCTCAAATGTACCAAATCAATGCCTTGAGAGATGGGTTTCATTCTTTCATATACCGAGATGCTCCTCTATGCTGCTTTAATGTTTTCAACAATGCACCAGGTATAAACTCACAACTTGTAGTTTACTCAGCTTAAATTATGATTTCCATTATTCTTTATTTCAGCTTCCTGGCACATTTTGTGTTCTTCTTATATCACTGGCTCTGCTGAAAGTAACTGTTATAAAGCTGAAAGCTACTGTTGTAAAGATCTCATTGATTTACATTACAAGCTATCAGAATTTGATTGTGCTTTTAGGCTGTATAAATATCAGAAACTGCTCCAAATTGCATACTTTTGCATATTCTCATGATTTGATACTCAAAAAAAACCACACTAAAAATGAAAGTTCTTTCAACCTTCACACACATTCATGTCATATGTCTTTATCCAGTGGAATGAAAAAAAACAAAGAATGTTTTAACCATTTTTGTCCATACAATGACAGTCAATGGGGTCCAAAACAGAGTAAAGAAATGCATACAGTTTTGGAACAACATGAGAGTGAGTAAATGATGACAGAATTTTCATATTGGGTGAACTGTCCCTTTAAGAATTTAATGAATTAGTTATCATGAGCTATACATATGCTAAATGTGTTATAGAACATGACTCTCAGGGGGTACAACAGGATAAACAAATCAAGGGAAAAGATGGAAACACGTTAACACACACACACATACTCAGTGTTGCTTACGGACTGGCCTTGATACCAAATTAGCAGTTCATCAGAAGATCAAAGGTTGTGCAGATGAACACACAAACACACACACTATGATCACTGTATGGTTTTCCGCCTGTATGCGCACATCTCCCTGCTGTTAGCACAGGAATCTCTAAGCCCACAGTCTTCTCCCACCACAGTCGGCTTCACAGGATCAGCTGAAGCTTCTAGAAACAACATGTTAGCACGCCACAGGGGCTAATGGTATCAAAGGCATTCTTTTTACAGCCGATGGCTTGCTTAAGCTACTCGTCACAGCAGCTGTCAGCTCTACTGTATGGGCGGAAGGTAAAATCCCAACGCCTCAACTATAGTTAATAGTTCTCCGCATGGTGTCGGCTATATGCCATGGTATAGCTGCATGAGCGCTTTAAGGATCTTTGAAAACCATAAAGAAAAATAATATAACATTGTAAGATGATGGTCAGTGGCCTCTATGAGAATATAATGTGTACACATGGAAAGAATGGGTTCATATTCAGTAGCAGCACTCCTTTGAATCCTTAAGATATGTTGTTTGAGTAAAATCAGTTGTGTTTTAAGACTGATCTGGTAAAAGGAATCATTCAGTATGATGAATGTGATAAATAGAGCATTAAAGGAATAATTCACCCAAAAATGAAAACTTGCTGAATCCAAGAGATGTTAGATAAGTTTGTTTCTTCATCAGAACAGATTTGGAGAAATTGTGCAGTACATCACTTGCTCACCAATGGACCCTCTGCAGTGAATGGGTGCCGTCAGAATGAGAGTCCTAACAGCTGATAAAAACATCACAATAATCCAAAAGTAATCCACATGACTTCAGTCCGTCACAATTCGCTGAGGCACGGGCACAAGGAAACGAGGAGATGTGGAGATTTCACAAAACGAGAGTCTTTAATAATCCAACAGGAGACAGAACACAAGGATGACGTTCACAACAAGTAGACCTGACAGAGGATAAATGCACAGACAAGAACTTATAAACACAGGACAATTACCAAACACAGGTGCACAGAATGACTAATTAACTAAACGAGGACAGGAACATGACTAAATAAGGGAACTCAGGAACAGAAACGGGCAAAACAGGTCCATGATCCTGACATATTGCCCCCCTCCCGGAAGGTGCGTCCTCGCGCTGTAGAACAACAGAGGGGTGGCACGGGTGGGAACTTGGGTGGCGGCTCAGGAGGAGGACAGACACCCGGGAGGGGGCTGGCAGACAAAGACCAGGGAGGTGACGATGGAGGGAGGAAAAAGGAAGAACTTGGAGCAGGAGGAGCCAAGCAGGACCCAGGCCACAGCCATGATGGCGACCCACGGTGGAGCCGACGGAGGGAGGAGCCGACTCCAGGGGTCCGACCAACGGCGGCGGAGCAGGTGGCGGAGGAGCCCGTGGCGGAGACAGAGAGCCAACAAGCCAGGGGGATGCCTCTCGCACCTGGTCTGATGGGTGGGGCTCCACACCCGGGGCGATCCTCCGCTCAGTCGCTCGGCATTGTGCTGGCTCATTGATCGCGGTGGTAATGGGCTCTCCGTTATCGGTGGGCTCGAGCTGATGCTCCGCACCGCGGGGAGATGGCGGGCTAGGCACTGGGTCTGGAGCGGATCAGGCGAGATCATCCACAGGGCAGGGGGTGGTTGGCGATCCGTTTCTCGCCAGAATTTTTATGGTAAAATTCCGGCAACCACAGCTGCCGTTTTTTTACCGTAAATTTTACGGATTTTTTTTTTACAGTGCAGTGTTGAAGCTTGCGTCATAGAATGAACAGAGCGCGTCGTCTAGGTAGCTGGTGGTGCTAGCTAACAGCCAGAACAGTCTAGTATGGCCCTCGAGAGATCTGAAACATAACAAAACAGGTCCATGATCCTGACACAGTCCATCAGTTAACATATGAAGTGAAAAGCTGCATGTTTGTAAGAAACAAATTCATCATTAAGATGTTTTAATGTTAAAGCAGCTTCTGGCCAAAATCTTTAACAACACTTCCTCCAGTGGAAAAAGTCCATCCTCTGTTGTCCTCTGTTATTACATCAAAATCCAATGTTTGTTTAGAACTGTTTTGGACTGTTTTCGCTTGTAAACAGTGCTTGATCTGTGCATATTTCTCTCTTGATTCAGATGAGATGACTTTTTCCCTGGAGGAAGTGTTATTATGGATAGCGGATATGTATTTTAGGTTTGGTTTTAAGTAAAAAATGTCTTGATGGATTTGTTTGTTAAACACATGGCTTTTCCTTTCACAAGATGGTAATTGATGAACTGGAGTCATGTGGATTTTTTGTGGATTATTGTAATGTTTTTATCAGCTGTTTGACCTCTCATTCTGACGGCACCCATTCACTGCAGAGGATCCATTGGTGAGCAATTGATGTGATGACATATTTCTCCAAATCTGTTCCAATGAAGAAAGAAAATCATTTACACCCATAAAAACATCAAACAAGAAGTTCGTGGCTTATGTATTATATTCCAAGTCTTCTAAGGCCATATAATGTGGCTTGGACTATAAATTGTGCTATAAATGACTCCTTTGGTGCTCCTCCTAAGAAAGAAAATCAGATGGGTTTAAAAGAAATAAGTATGAATAAATGATCAGTTTCTGGGTGAACTAGTCAGCCGACTTTGCAAATACACATTTGGTGTGGATAATAAAAAGGTAATACGAAATGGCTGATTGCTAATATTAGCCCAACAGAATAAATACATGAATACAAGAACACTACACAGATATCGCCACGACTATTTAAAATAACATCTCATACTAGCTACAGTATGTTAACATTAAAACGTATAATATCGATATATTCATAAATCTAAGCGTGTGTAGAACGATATATATATACAGTATATAAAATATAGTTTTCGCTTAACATTGTGCAACATAAGTTTGTAGGCTTTGAGTTGACCCATAAGAAGCATTTCATAATCTACAATAACTGAAATATATACAGTAGAGAGTTTTTCATGTTTACATCTGTTGTTACATCACATCTATGTTCAGATAGTAACCTAAGAACAATTTCTTTAATTGATCATGTCATTATTAAGGTTCTTTGGAATAATTGGAAAAATGCTTACTTTTCTGAGACCAAATTTCTACAATAATCCAGCACAAAAAGCCATTCAATAATTCACCAAGACATCAAATCTGTAAATCTATTTAAACAATTTTCTATTCTTCTTCACTCACCATTATTATTGATACCCAATGAGCATAATGAGCAGTCAGCAGATTTAACTCAGGTTACTGTGTTAATGTCTGCGCTTACAGTATTCAACAATGTCAGCTTGCACCCAATTATGCTCAGGCCTCACATGGTTCATTAGAGGGTTATGATGGTGTCATTCTGATGGGTGTTTGACAAAGCACAAGTGTCTTCATACAGGGGTTTTGTGGCGCACGTAGTAAAATAAAGAAGAGAACAGGCTTTTTGCTCTGCACAGTGGTTGCCATGCACTAGTAAAGAGAAAGAAAGGTATCTCTGGTTAACCACTTTGCAGCTGGGCCTTGTTAGCTGATGCACTTTTGTATGTTTTTGCCACTGGATGGGGTTCCAAAGGTGGATTAGAAATGAAATAAGGACTGCATTGTGTTGTGTTTTAGGGTTAAATGTCTGTAAACTTAACAGATAATGTCCTGTCAGAAAATTACAAGTACCTTCAGTTTTTTACGGCTTTCTTTCTTATAGTGGTCTGAATATACTCGCATTTGAATTGAAATGTATCTGGAGGTGAGAAGTAGCAGTGTTTCTTCAGTAGCAAACATCAAAGACGCCTCAGATCAATACCCCACTTCTCACAGCCATAGCGTGTTATTACCCATAATCCCTCTGTAATCCATGTACAAGGGTCACCCATCCTTGTCCAAATAGCTACAATCTCATTACGCCTCAAATAAAACTTTCCTATTTATCTACAGATTTCAAATGAAACTAATAAGGCTCTAATATACCCCTCACACCCCCTCCTTCTCTCTCCTCTCTCTCTGTCATTCCAAAACCCTAATTATATTTCTCCCTATCTGAAAGCAATCAGTGATTGTGTGTGCCACGGTACGAAACGTGCTGACAATACCAGCCAATGGCACAAGTGCCAGTGCAGCTGGACTAATTAAATTAAATGTGATGCTGCCCTGCCACTGCGCTGCTCAGTGAGAGAGAAATGAGCCAGAGTAATAATGAGTACTGTAGTCGAGCAGGGAGGAGGGAGATATTGTACTGGAGACCGGACACTTGCAGTGATTTTGAGATGTGTTTGGTAAAGTACCTTAGTTATATGCATATATCATTTTGTTGTTGTTGTTTCAGAAATGTATAGAAATAATTTGCAGCATCATATGTACTCTCTGTGTATGTGTGTGTATATACAGCGAGAGAGAGAGATTTCCTGCCATAATCCAATTCCCATTTATCTTAATGGTGACACTTATTGGATTCTCATTACTATGAAAGAGTAACTTTTTATTTCAGTCAGCAAACATTAATAGCAATTTAACAAATACTACAATTATATATTGTTACTTTAAAAATATACACTAAAAAAGTTCAAAAGTTTGGGGGAAATAAGTTTTTTCTTTCTTTCTTTTAGAAATTAATACTTTTATTCAGTTAGAACACATTAAATTGATTAAACGTAACAGCAAAGATATTTATAAAAATATATTTATAATGCTACGGAAGATTTCTATTTCAAATGAATGTTTATTTTTTACTTTCTATTCATCAAAGAATCCTGAAAAAAGGACCACTGTAAAAATATTAAGCAGCGCGACTGTTTTCAACATTGATATTAATAATAAATGTTTCTTGAGCAGCAAATCAGCATATCAGAATAATTTCTGAAGGATCATGTGACACTGAAGACTGGAATAATAATGCTGAAAATTCATCTTTGCATCACAGGAATAAAGTACACTCTAAGGTATATTTAAATTATTTAAAATAGTAATATTTCACAATATTATTATTAAAATTTTTGTGCACATAAATGCAGCCTTGATGAACATAAGAGACTTTCAAAACCCCAAACTTTTGAACGGTTGTGTATTTCTATCATTATCATTAGTGTTATTATTATTATATTTGGTAGGTGAATTATTTGTCATGTGCTTAAGTGACAAGAAAATAACACCATAATGCAAAACAATCTTACAATTTCATCTTCATATTAATATATTCTTAATTTCAGTTTTTACCAACACCACCCTATGAATTCAAAACTCTCTAAAAATAAACATAATGCATATAAAAGTAAAAAAAAAAAAAAAAATCAAAAAATAAAAGACAAAATAAAAGCAAAAAACAATCAAAGCTAAACTTGTTTTTTGAGAGGATCCTGCTGAGAAGAAAGCCCAGCTGGACTATTAAACTATGATGAAACGCGGGCGGCAGCGGCAGTGGAATCTGGTAAACATGTGTAAAGCTGCTAATCTTATTTAACCCTGCCTTGTAAGCCCTGCAAATTGGACCTGACACTAACAACACTCGTAAAACAATCCTTAGCCTCAAATGTCAGACCTCAGAGGGAGCCCCTGACCTCAGCTCTGTCTCGCTCTATTACTCTCTCTTACTCATTTTCTCTTCTGCTCGTTCTCTGTATCTTTCAAGCATTTTGTACACTTTAGTCTCCAAAGTCTCCCTCGCTCAAAATCTCTCCCCTGCCTGCCACCTCTCCCTACATCTTGAGCATTTCACCCTCAGTCCTCCCTCTCTTTTCTTCCCTACCGGCTGGAGTGGACCTCTTTCTTTTCTCTGTTGGCAGAAAGGGCAGGGAGGAGACAACTAGACCCCCTGTCTGATGCTAGTTTGGGCCCTGATCGGATCCCAGCGGGGCTAAGTGTGAGGCGCTCAGCGGGATGGCGACTCTTCAAACTCTCCACCTCTTCCTTTTCCTCTTTTTAGTCTCCAGACATCGTAAATGAGGTCATCTCTCCTGGTCCATCCAGGCTGATGCCAACGGTGCTCAAAGCCAACCTCTCACTATACCTGGCCTTTCCTTCCCTTTGTTTTGTCTCTCTCAGAGGCTGTCCATTAGTCCCTTTCTCTCTCTCTCTCTCTCTCTCTCTCTCTCTTCATAAATGATTTCCTATTTTACCACAACTAGGTGTAGAATCAAATGTAGAAAGCGATCAGTAGATTTTAACAGTCCACTTGCATTTGAATAACAAGAGACTGTATTTATCAAAATTAGGCTTTGATCATACAAAATTACTAAATGTAATAATATTTAAAACTGTAAATACAAATCCAGTCTAATCACAGAAAATAATTGAACGCTGAATGCACTTTTAAAAATAAAGGTTCTTTACTGGCAAAGGTTCGATGAGGAAACTTTAACATCCATGGAACCTTTCCATTCCAAAAAAAAGTTCCTTACACTGTCAGAAAAAAAGGTACAAAAAGCTGTCACTGGGACAAAAGGTACTAATATGTACCCTTTCGAGGTAAATAAGGTACAAATGTGTACCTTGTGAAAAGGTACTGCCTCAGTGACAGTTTTTGGACCCTTTTTCTGAAAGTCTGTAGTAAAAAAAAATTTTAATCTTCACTGAAAGGGAACCAAAAATGGTTCTTCAATAGCATCACTGTGAAAACCCCGTTTGGGAAACTTTTATTTTTAAGAGAGTACAGCCACAACTAAAACCACATGATATCTCTGTACAGCTCAAGTTACATGACATCAGAAAGCAAACAGTTATTCATAATTCATAAGCAGTTGCGCCTAAAAATGAAGGTCGTATGTAAAGGGTCACTTCTAAGCTCCACTTGCACCTGTTGCTTCTACACCTGCATTCAAAAAAGAGAAACCATTGAAGTATGAAGAAAAAAAGTTTGAGCCCACAATAAACTGGCTAACAGCTCCTATAAACAAAATCACATACACCTTGAAGACTGAAATCTTAACAAACACAAAGAAATTTCCAGCACATCTCTCACAAAAACATCACCATAGCGTAAACACTTCCTGTATTTCATAACATTTGCATAAAACCGAGTTTGACAGTAACTCTTCCTCTTCCTCTGTCATGGCTGCCGTGCACTGTTCTCCTGACATTTCTCTTTCCTTCTGAGAAGCCGGTTCACAATTAACCTATCCCCAGAAGAGGTCTTCAGATAAACCCCTTTTGTCCCCCCTACAACTGCCCCAGCATCCCACGACCCACCTCGGGGGAAAAAAAATCCATGCCCCGTACCTGCTGCCCTTTTGAGGAGGGGGGCCGGAGGAAGGAGAGAGCTCCTTTGTCCTTCTCCCCATCTCCACTGGAGACAGAGGGGTGGGTGGGGACCCTTCGCTCCCCCCCCATCCACTCCTCATCCTCCGCTTCGTCTCAAACCATTTCAGCCTGAAGAACCACGAGTGCGGTGGACTAAAGCCCAGCGAGGTGCGCTCTCTCCCAGCGTGCACGCCTGCCTCGCTCCCCTGGTCCACGCAAACTAGGCTGTGGTTTATTTAATTTGCCGCTATAATGGAGAACTCTGAATGAGCGGCTGGGGAAAAACCGGCGAGAGAGAAAAGAGAATGCAGGGCGGGCGCGAAGCAAAAGAAAAAAAGAAAGAAAGAGAGCTAGACGAGTGAAAGAAAAGAGAGAGAGAGAGAGAAAACAAAAGCTAAAAGCTACCACTATTTTGATTCACCCAACATCACTAATCCTACCCAATACCTAAACTTAACAACTACCTTACTAACTATTAATAACAAGTAGCAAATTAGGAGTTTACTGAGGCGACTTGAGGGTGAGTAATTTATGGGCTAATTTTCATTTTTGGGTTAACTAACCCTTTAATGGTTTGTTAATAACAAGAATTAGACCTTAAAATAAAGTGTGATTTACAATGATGTCTTTTTTAGAAGTCGTGAAAAAAAAAGTTTTCTAAATCTGTAGTTAGAGTTTCTTTCTTCTGCCGAACACAAAAGAAGATATTTTGAAGACTGTTAGTAACCAAACTGTTGATGGTAGCCATTATCTCCATGGTCTGAACAAAATACTATGGAAGTCAATGGCTACCATCAACTGTTTGGTTACAAACATTCTTCAAAATATCTTCTTTCGAGGATGAATAAATTACAGAATTTTTATTTTTGAATTAACGATCCCTTTAAGTGTTTATTTTATTATTTGTGTTCCTAGATATCTTTGGCCGTTTTCTCAGAATATGATTTTTTTCCTCATGCACTGAGCCAGAAATCTCTACTTCAGTAGCAGTTACATACATAACTTTCCAGTTTGATTCCTAACTATATTCTGAAGGTTTTTACAGAGGAGTTTGTTCTTACATCATTCTCCTGGTTTGGACTTTTGACAGTATTTTCTGATTCATGGATTCATGAATTTCCAAAATGTCCTCTGTAAAAACCTAAACTTTTCATGTCAACCAAAACCTTAAATAACACATATTAATAAATGTAACAAATCCATTGCTTGTTGTTGGTTAGTGCATTAATTAACATTAAGTAATGGGGCTTTATAATAAAGTGTTACCAACCTAAATCAAATGCAGAGGAATGACTAAAGTTCAAAAGAAGTCAAAGGAAGATTCATAATGGTAACAGTCAGACTGTTGCTTTTTTGTGCAGCCTGAAAGGCTGGAGCTCCTGATTACAGCCTGTTTCCACAGATAGACTCTTCTCCCATTCACGTGGACTGACACACACGGCTCTCTGAGACCTCACTGAGACTGTGTGTCTCATTCATACAACTCCACCTGAGAGACACGCTCTGTGTTTACACAAGATTATATTCCCCATGCTCAACACATATACAAACACACACACACGGCAGCCAATGCGAGGGCTAAACAAACAGCCCCTATGCACATAGAGGAGCAGACATATCATTATGCCACATAATAGAGACGGGCCTTGAATATCAGAAGTCTGTCTGTCTGGGATGTCAATCAAAACAACTTACACGAGAGCTGAATGTTTACAGGCACTCTATAGCTTCTGTTAAGAGAGAGGCATATACATGTCTAAATTTATATCTAAATGCATATTAGATTTATAAAGAATTATATATAAAAAGATTCAAATGCTGATTAAAAAGGAGGACCACAAAGAAAACAGTTTTGAAGAAATTGCAAAATTAAGAGGAATAATAAATACTAGTGCCAAAAACTATATTGTTGAACATTTCTGCATTTTCAAAACATAGTGAAACATAAGACAAATTATAGAGGAAATGTTCAATATTCTAATATGCTTATTTGGTACTCACGAAACATTTCCTATTATTATCATTGTTGAAAAAACAGTTTTTGGTGGTTAATGTTTTTGTGAAAACTGTGATACACTACCTTTCAAATGATTTTTTTAGCAATAAAAAAACAATACTTGAATACTTTTATGCAACAACAACGAATCAGTAAATTTAATTAAATATTCATAATATTACATACGAATTCTATTTTAAATAAATCTTTTGTAACTTCATATTCATCAAAGAATCCTGAAAAAAGATTTGCTTCCACACAACTATTAGCACCGCAACTGTTTATAATATTGATAATGATGTTTTTATGTGTTTCTTGAGCATCAAATCAGTATATTAGAATGATTTCTGAAGGATCATGTAACACTGAAGACTGGAGTAATGATACTGGAAATTCAGCTTTGCCATCACAGGAATAAAAACAAATTTTAAATATATTCAAATAGAAAACAGTTGTTTTTAATTTGTAATAATATTTCATAATATCACTGTTTTACTGTATTTTTGATCAAATAAATGCAGTTTTGGTGAGCAAAAGAGATATTCAAAAATCTTACATATGCCACAAACTTTTGAACAGCAGTAGTGTATATATTAACTAAAAAAAAAGAAATAATAATAATAACATATTTGATCAGAGAGCTTGTTAACGAATCATGTTTCAATGTTTTGCCTTAAACACAATAGGTTGCTCATTCTGCTGAAAAAGGACTGAACAGAGCCAAAGAATAGCCAGGGTGTTTTCCTCCTACAGAATAGATTACGCAGGCAGTTCTATACAGGTTTCCAGCAGGCATTAGAACCAGAGCCTCACCAATAAAGAGAACAAAACATAGCATGTGTCACAGTGCTGTCACAGCAGACAGAAAGACAAACAGACAGAGACAGAGAAAGTTCTTTGTCACTCATCAGAATAGAGAATTCAACATTGAAAAACGAGAATACTGGTATTTACCTGTGAGTTAAAAAATTAAAAACCTATGGGTCAAGTTGATGCTCTCTCTCTCATACATACAGACACATGCTGGATTATACTAGACAACTGTCAAGCCAAAGATGTTTTGTTCAGTTTTATAGATTATTGTAAGTCAACCAAAAATGTCATGGACATTAGGCTTTCAACAGCAACCCTGCCAAGGATGTGTCTATTTTTTTTTTTTTTGTGAAAAATTTTCACAAAAGTTATTTGTATTACCCAACAGAATCCTGCATTCATATCTGGTGACTGCCACAAATATTGTCTGTTGCCATTGAATTTCTACGATTCTAAGTGCCTCGCGCCTCGCCTGCGACAAAACAATTTCAGCGTTTTTTTTTTTGTTGGGTCAGAATAATGCTGTTTCAATCTGTGAGTTTTTAAGCACTGCTTAATTAGTCCTCCTTCCCTGCTGCTCCTTGCTCGCAGTTAATTAACTTGAAGGCTCGAGTAATTAGCTGGAGACGCTGAGTGATTCACGCGCTGTCCCTCCTATTAAACACCTCGCGAGTGCAGCATGCCAGCCTCACATGTGACAGACTACCCAGTCAACAATTTGATCTCACAATGATGTCACCATGAGCTCACACGATTCTCATGGTGTGGTCACAATGTGTGTGTCACAGTGAGCTAAAAGTGTAACCACACAGCGCACTCACTCCGTGAGGATCACAGTATGAGGATTGTGTGAACTCACAATGATTTCACCTATTATTCACACCGTGAGGATCACAGTATGAGGATCGTGTGAACTCACAATGATTTCATATAGTACTCACACCGTGAGGATCACAGTATGAGGATCATGTGAACTCACAATGATTTCACCTATTACTCACACCGTGAGGATCACAGTATGAGGATCGTGTGATGTCACTGTGATCATCGCATGATCTCACGTGTTGACTGGGTACAGTGTGAGATGAACAATCAGACTCATATGATAGAGAACAATCACAGAATTTGCAACAATAAACTTGTGACACTGTCACACAAGACATGTAAATGTTTCACTCCAACTTGCTCACACACACCTGTTTGGACAACACACTTGTAACTATTTCATGTATTGGCGAATTGGTGGCTAATTTGTATGACCTGTTTAAGCCCCACTGACAGTCCTGTATCTGAATATGCATACTTGTAGGTGAAAAAACAGTATGTGAAAGCGTAGTATCCCTTACGAAAAAGAAGTTTATTCAAGTGTGCTATTAGTATGAAATAGTACACTTACAAGTATACTACTAGTACACTGATATTTGTATACTTGCTACATAAAGTATACTTAAAAATATACTTGAACTTTACTTAAGTATACTTAATAAAATAAACTTGAAGTATACTACTTTTTGGTAAGGGATATCCGTAAAAAAAATATAGTATGCCCCCATTTTTTCTGTCTAACAAATGGCAAGTAGTTTTATTAGATGATATGCATATATGTACAACTTGCAGAGTAGGGATATAGAGTATGTGTGAGACAGACAAAGTTTGTGTGTAAGAGAGATAATGCTGAGAGAATAGGGTCGTAATGGACTCTCTATTCACAGTCTTTGAAGGTAAAACTGTGCTGTTATGGCATCAGAGGGTGAAGAGGAAGCAAAGGCTATAATCACTACAATTACCCAACGCTCTCACCTAGACCAGCACTCTTCCGCTCTCTCTTAAATACAGTCACTCACTCACCCTCTCTGTCTTGTCATTCTGAAACACTCTTTACACACAGTTTTGATCTAAAAGGTACCAGTTTCACAAGTTCAAATCTTGTGAAACTGGCATTTAGCAAAACCGAGGTTGTCTCGCTTAAAACGACCAGCAGTAATTGATAATGGGGAGCTGATATAAGAAACAGAGACTTGCTGCACCATAACATCCCTCTGACAGCTACAGTATGTCTCAAAAAAAGACAGATGTAACATAACACAGTGTTAGATGCTATTGAAAACTAAGAGTAAACTGCAAAAAAATATATATACATATTCAATAACAACAGCAATAATATAGCAACATACTCAGTGTAGATGATTATATTTATTAAAATCATACAGTAAATGAAGGCTGTCATATTGGAACCTTACTTTTCCCTATCCGTAATACTGTACCTCTAACCATACTGAACCTGCTGATCAGTAAATGCGTCCTTGAAGGTCCAGGAAGGGAACAACAGTTTCACTCACAGCGAATAGTCCAACACCACAGCCAATTTCAATTATATGCCTATAAAATATCCGTTATAGGCACTTTATTTCCACTCCAACTCTTTAAGTATATATGTGACAAGAATAAGTTAAAGCAGTGGTTCCCAACCCTGGTCCTGGAGGCACCCCAACACTGCACATTTTGCATGTCTCCTTTCTCTGACACACCAGTTTCAGGTCTTGGAGTCTCTACTAATGAGCTGATTACCTGAATCAGGTGTGTTTGATTAAGGAGACATGCAAAATGTGCAGTGTTGGGGTGCCTCCAGGACCAGGGTTGGGAACCACTGAGTTAAAGAATGGGACTGGAATGGGAACGCTCTATAATTTATATATACATTTAAATTATAGTTACATTAAATATATAAGCTTTTTTTCTTCATCTGATGAAGCAATGTTACATGCAGACACAGATGGAGTGTTACAATCTAAAAACACACAGACAGTGATGACTTGAGCAGACAGTTGCATCGATCTTCAGTCTGCTGATATTTCTGGAAGATTTCATCGCATCTGGAGGGGAAGCAGACAGTTTGATGGGTAGATGACAGATGATGTTTGGATTGAGTTTGACGTGTTTTCATGGGGATGGTTGTGTGCAATGTATAAATGACTGGATCACATGAGCTCTGCTAAAGTTCTACAGGAACAATAGAAGGTGTTAAACCAAGTAAACATATTTTGGAATTAATATTTCAATTTATATAGGCAAATGATTTATAATAAGTCAAATAGGTCCCCCATCATCTTTAACCTGTTGGCAATTTAAATTTTTATCACAACTATTTAGTACTTCTACAGTAAATATAAATCAGATGCTGTTTTTCTAAACACTTGGGTCCAGTTTCATACATTTTTTTCATCTACAGTACTGTCAAGGAAAACATGGGACACAGGAAAAGGCATAGTATCCCTCACAATATAATATTTCACAAACCCTGTTATCATCTGTTGAAGATGTTGAAGAGAGAAACACGGGAAACAAAGCATTCTTTCACAGTCCGTGACATTGGAAGGAGATGTATTCCATTGTGCCGAGTCCAGCGCTTAATCACGTACACATTCTGAACTCGCAAATATACAAAGAAAGAAGGGCTCTGAAAGGAAACTCAGGAAGGGATTGAGCGTTCTGTCAGATTTTCTGTGTTTTTGTTCATGTTTTTCAGTTTTATTTCAGGAAAAATCTATAATGATCTTGATGTTTTGAAACCGTTTTTGAATTCTATAACATAGGTTAGACGCAAGGTGAGGGGAAGATTATGAGTGAATAATGAACATCTGTTCAGTAATACAAAGCTATCGTACAGCATCAGACGACTTAAAATATAGCACATGATTTGTATGTACTTATTTATATATATATATATATATTTTTTTTTTTAAACATGATGGTTCAGTACCTCGGTTTTAACGCCACGGTTCAGTATGGTTTCAGTACAGCGGGGTAAAAAACTAAACATAAAATTGCTTCATTTTTATTAAACTGGTGTACTGAACAAATTGCTTTCTTTAAATAAATTCAGTCATAATTAAAATTTTCTTAGGGATAAAAATCTACCTCAGCGTATGCTCAGTCTAAACTATAGAGAGGCCTTTTACATTGCTATAAGGTTACAGTTAACAACAGAGCCCAAACGTATTTAATTACTATGTATTTTTAAACATTGTAATCAACACTCAACTTAAAAAAATTGTATGCAAACATGCAAATTGCACATAATGCAGTTTTTAAATTAAACAGTGGCTGTCATAACCTGTTTCGTAACAGATTTATTTAAACATACATTAAATAATTAAGACACCACTAACAGGTAAAGTAAAATATAATGAGTATATAGTCTAATATTTTGTGAAATGCTCTTCTCTAGATTTCATTTCTCTAGCGAACTAACAAGCTGTGGACACTGATGACTTGCTTGCCTGAGGTACATGAAATGCTACGTGCCATTTTGTTTTAATGTCTTTCCATGGTTGAAACACTGATTGAGCGATTACATGAGGCATGAGATGTTCATTAATGTTTATTTCGCGTTAAAACTAGTAGTAAAGAGGAAGGGATGAGTGCGCTTCGCACTCCGCACTGCTGTTGAACTGAGGCATTAATACAGTGATCTGTCGCGCCAAATCAAAGAGCGCATTTATTGTTTGAATTTCCTGAAAAAAATTATTATATTATCAATAGTAATTGAAAGATGAGACTTTGATTCTTATCAAAAGTAACAATATATAAAACTGGAAGTTTCCAATAAAGTTCCGCACTTGTGCAGCGGGTAAAACAATTCTGTATTTGTTCGGTAAACATGCGTACCGAACCGAAAGACACATACTAAAAAATTTCGGTACGAATACATGTACCGTTACACCCCTAATATTTTAAAAGTGTTTTTTGGTTCTTTTTGGTGCTTGACAGGTGTGGTTACTGTAAAATGTTGTTTAAAAAAAGCTGTGTGAAGATTTCTGAAAAAATTCTTTGCAAAACTTTGCTTGAAACTTCTTTTCCGAGAAGTTCAATCAAGAAAAAACACGACTTCCAGGAAATTTTCCTTGACATTCAATTCTCCGAATTCTTGTGTCATCATACACTCCACCATCTCTTCTTCCATCCACCCTTTTATCTGCCACGCTCACCTTCTCCTCCGCTGTGTCTTACACAGTTCAGTCTCTCCAGTATTCTTTCTCTCTTAGCCCCTCTGCCACTCCAGGTTCACTCTCATCTCTTCCAAGGTCTGCAAGCACAATAGCCAAACAGCAGATTAGCATTTTCTCCCCGACGTGCGTTTGACATTGTGCGAGAGAATGAGCGCCGCTTCTGTAGGCCACTAACCTTGCTATGCAAGGCTAATTATAGTCTTCACAATTAGCACGCTAATGCTAGTCGCAGCATGAATGTCATTCACCTTTGATAAAGTCCCGGCCTTGTAGCTAACTGCTTGTGAGCCAGTGCATTATCCCATATTATCCGTTCAAGCCATTCGAAGTTAATGAGCTTAGATTTATGCGGAATTTGATGTAAAAGGGATTTGGTAACCTGGTCAAGCAGGCTTGCCAAGTATGCCAGTGTAGACCTCCATTACTGGAGGCCCACCAGTCTGGGTCTGTCTCCAAATTCTGAAAAAGCCATGAAAAAGCACTCCACATATCAAAATTACAATCAAATGAAATTTCTGGGACCATCAGATAAGCAACACAGAAGGAAAAATTGGGCTTCCTTTTGTGAGGAGAGATAATACCACACGCACATCACACTCCTAAATGGGACCAGCTTTGACAATGGCATTACAAACTGGATGACAGTTGTGACCTAAACTATGACAGATGGAGGATTGATGGGCCAACCAAGTTATGTCTTGCTCCCTACGGGCTAATCTGTGTGAAACTGATTCAGTTAACCCTTGGTCAGCTGGACATTAGCTCAACACAACACACCCGTACATCACACTTATCCAGAGACGAAAGTAGTTGAGTGCTATGTAGTCACCGATTACAAATGATTTAATTTGGGAAAACTGCTTTTCAGAATCCTGTGTTGTCTGTTTCAGTCTTTTTAAGGCTGTTAACAATATTTTTGTCAGCTGCTGAGGCCATAACGCCATTTCATAGCAAGAGCCAGTAATGCATTCACACAGATTCAACAGAGCTGCCCCAATAACAGCTGTTCTCCTTCAAATTCAGTGAAACAAATGTTTAGTTCACTTCTCTGACATGTTTAAGTCATGGTAGACAAGAGGCAACAATGGACTAACATTTGTTTGCATGGTTTCAATATTTTTTATAATATATTATACTTAAATGTATATGACTTTAATATTAGGCCTACTATTATATTTTTCATTGTCCTTGTATATGCGTATATATAAAAAAATGTACACTTTTATTCAGTGAGGATACATTAAATCAATCAAAAGTGAGTATAGACATGTCAGCAAACATTTTTATGTTACTAAAGCTACCTCTTTCAAATAAATGCTGTTCATTTGTTTATTCATCAAAGAATCCTGAAAACAAAGTATCACAGTTTCCACAAAAACATTAAGCAGAGTTTCAGTTTCCAACACTGATAATAAGAAATGTTTTTTGAGCAGCAAATCAGCATATTAGAATGATTTCTGAGGAATCATGTGACACTGAAGACTGGAGTAATTCAAAAATTCAGCTTTATTTTGAATTGCAATAATATTTCACAATATTACTGTTTTTAATTAATTTGATCAAATTATCAGCCTTGGTGAGCATTGCAGGCTTCTTTTTTGGAAAAAAAAACATACTGATCTCAAACTTTTGAACTATATTGTGTATATAATATGCATTTCAAAAATATCACTATATTATATATTGATATTAAGTTATGTTTAAAAAGATGTGTATATTATAGCTAAATATTAAAGACATACAACTATATGTATATCACTTTCACCCACAATCCTAAAAGACAAACTCCACCTCTGATGTGACCTTCATTAAATGCAGAAATATAAGTTGCTGGTAAAAAAACACGGGTAAACAAATATTTCGGCTGCCCGAGAAACATCACAACTTTGCCTCCCCAGAGTGCAATCTGCTGACAAACAACTCTCTCATTTTGCAGAACATTTTAATTAGACAAGGGCTCTCTGGATGTAAAGAGAGGGTTATGTAAATCCAGTACGACTACAATGCTGTTAAATCAATTTCATTTCACTAAACAGTGGCACAGCAGCTGTACCTCTGAGGTCCTGCCTGATCTACCACTGTGCGGGACTGAAGAAACAGTGTGGCCTCGGAGGGACAAATGCAATCACATGCAGTCCTAAAGCATCTCAACTTGAACTGCAGAAAATAATTGCTCTCCACACAGTTTTAATTAAAAAAAAAAAACTTTTAACATATAAAATATTGCCCTACATAAGCTGTCTAAGACAGTCACAGGACATTCAGTTTGCTAGGATTTATGCCACATAGTCTGGTTGAGTACACAGCGATGCCACAGAAGAAGGAACCTTTTAGTGAACAGTTTTTCTTAGCGTAAAGAACATTTTAAAAATCTAAAGAATCTTTTTCCACTATAAAGAACCTTTTGTTGAATGGAAAATTGCATGGAAGTTAAAGGTTCTTAATGGGAGCATAGATGCCAATAAAGAATCTTTTTTCTTAAGAGTGTAAGTCATGCTCATCTTCAAATGCAAGTAAACTGTAGTCTTTATTGCAGGTTGCTTCATTTCAGAAGAGACCCAGTCAAAAACTCTTTTACTTCTGGCTCTAACACACCAAGGGTTAATCAATGAGACATTCGCCTGATGTCTGATGTAAAAAAACAAATTACAAATGAGTCGTATCAGTGTCTGACAGGGTCAGCAGGCGGGTGTCCTCTTGGCCCTCTAATACGCCTCTCCATGCTTTCCCCCTGTTGCTCGCTCTCCTCCGCAGATGTTTTCAGACATATTAAAACAGCATCAGTAAATCTGCCGAACAGCCACCCTCGATCCTGCCGACATCACGAGTCGTTTCATCACCTCGCCTGTAATGAAACGCCGGGCCGATGGAGTCCGCTCAGCACGGTATTAATCAGAGATTTCCTACTCCATGTGAAATATCAGACCTCTCCTGACAAAGGCCCCCCTCTGCATGAACAAGCCGATCATTATCTGCTCCTGTAGGAAATTAAATATGGGGCCCTCCGTCTGTAATATGCGGATATGCAGATTGGCAGACGGAAAGCAGGGACGAAACTGGCCAACGCCAGGGCGACTTGATTAATATGCGCGGTATGAATACGAAATCAGACAGCATGTCTCATGTTGTTGGGGGGTGGTGGGAGCATTAAAATGTCACCACTGTGGCCGCACTCACATGCTGATTTGGATGAAGAAGCTAAAATATTGCCTTTAAAAGTCCACACGGGGGGTGATTAAAAGAGTCTTGTTTGCTTGTTTTAAAATGACGGGGGTCATGGTGAGATGATTTAACCCCTCTATTGTCTTCAGGTCAGTTTTGACCCGAGCTCTAAATACCACAGTTTTGGTGTTTGGAACCAGGCTTTGTGACATTGTAAAAATCTAAACAAACACAGTAAAACCAAACTTTAAGTTGGTAACACTTTACAACAAAGTGCCATTAGTTAACAGAAGTAATGCATTAACTTTGTTAGCATTAAAAATACAACTGTTCATTGTTGGTTCATGCTAGCTAAGGTTCATTGAATAATATTAATAGACAACTTTGATTTTAATAATTTATTAGAAAATATTGAAATTAACATGAATTGAGATTATTAATAAATGCTTAAAAAAATTTTCATTGTTACTTAATGTTAACTAATTTAGTTAACTAATGTTAACAAATGGACCTTAGTTAAGTGTTACCAACATGTTTTATAACAATAACATTTACTAAAATTTGTTTATCTTTGGTCTCAAATTTGACCAATAAAGGCCATTACTTAGACCTTTCAGCATGTAATGCAATTTTATACTTTTTTTTAATATGAATCAACATGGTAACTAAAACACCACATCACTTTCCTATACACGCATGTTGTACCACAATAAACAGATTTGCCTAAGTATGGAGAAAATAATTTTTGGTGATGTGCAAAATGGGTCCATATTGACTCCTTCAGTCAAGGAAATACACATGTTGTTCATACACAATGTTCATTTATCAATAATAGAATAACACAAAAGTTATTATAAAATGTGAGGTATTGCAAAATGCCAAAATTGAGTTAAAATGGAGTTATTTTCTGTTAGCACAAATTGTGCATCAGTATTTAATTTAAATAACATTAAACTAAAAAACAATATTGATATGCATATGTAATATGCATGTGTAATATATATATTACACACACACACACACACACATATATATATATATATATATATATATATATATATATGTATATGTGTATACCCCCGCCCCCCCCAAAAAGGGTCTTTTAGGGAAACTTGTATCTTAACTATGAATTTCTTTGGTTTTTCATGTGTGAAATTTGACACAAGCATCACAGGTTGGTGCTGTTAGAACAATATGAGAAGTAAAAATGAGACTAACAGTTTGAAAAGTGAACAGTGCCCATCAGAAAAGAAACAGGTAAAAACAAACCGAAAATCAGCACATGAATCACAGCAAATGAATCATCATATGGTGATGTGCAAATCTGAACTGCAAGCTATATGCTTTTAATGTTCGAGAAGGGGAAAAAAAAAGACACTTCCCTTGTTTTTCTCTTCTACTAATCCTCTGCCCCCTCACATTGGGAGAGAGGAACCAGAGTGATTTTGTATGAGAGGCCATTTCTCTCGTATTGTTATTAATAAGGACCTGCACTGACACCTTCGCCAGGCCTGATTGTGGGGATCATCTGCATTGTATAGAGAAATAGGGGGGATTCTGCAATATTACCAAAGCTATAATTTCCTGCAATATCATTTCACATTCGTCCTCTTTTCTAGTCTTTTTCCACCGCTTCTCTTCTGGCCATTTCTACTCTGTTGGAGTGTAATTAAGAGTCCTGACCCTGTGACCTCCTGGTTTTAACAAGCCATTTGGAAAATGCTCTGAAAAAGCAGATCTTTAACAAAATATCTCTCCCCCCATCTCTCTCAGGGGGTTCAGCGATAGAATAACATGATTAATCCAGTAATTGTATGGCAGGCAGTAGTTATATCTCTCTGAGTGCGGGTTTTTCTCTTTCTGAGAGGATGATTACATGAGGAAGGGATGTCCCATGTTATCGGTTCTTCTGAACAAACTATCTGCGCTATGATTATATTATGCCAGTTCATACTTGAGTCACAAAACTCACAAATGTCAGAAAAGATGGGGGAAGAAAATAAAAAGCCAGAGGAAAGTAAAGGCATATAATGAACAATAGTATGTTTCTTTCTTCTACAGAAGACAAAAGAACACATTTCAAAGACTCTATCCATGCATTTATAATACAGTAAGAATCAAAATGACTATAAAAGCATCATAAAAGTGATTTGTTCCACATATTCTGAAACCACATGGTGTTTATTTATTTCAGCAACCAACTGAAATGTAAGTTAAAATCCCTATAGTGACGTAAATGTTTGTTCAAACCTGTTCAATGAATCGTTTTACCCGGTGAGTAAATGATGACTGAATTTTCAATATTTGGGTGAACTACTTACACTAAACTCTGACTTAACACCCATCTAAACTAAAATCATATTTATTATAAATCTAGAGTTTTTAGTGTCTTTAAAACAGCCTTTTACATTTTTACTAAGTGTCATTAAATGTTTCTCGGAAAAAAAAAACACTGTACTACCAACTAATTTTGCATGTAATACACACTTTTAAAGAATAATGAGCGCTGTCTTGGATGATTCTGCCAGTGCTGTGTTGGGACACCGGAGGCTGGCGTCAGAGTAAGCTGAGCAAGCAGCAGTGCGGAAGACAGCCTCTCTGGCATTCTGTGTTTTTAAAAAAGGGATTGAGGCAGAGACTTCCCTTATGACAACACGCTGACACCTCAAACGTCAATGCCAAGAACATACACTAACTCTCTGTTCCTTTGCCCGCCTTTTGTAAAACTAGCCTTTGTTTAGTTGATGCACAGTACACCCTCAGAAAAAGGTATAAATGTGATCGCTGGAGCCGTAACCTTTCAAAAGATACTAATATGTAGCATTTTGATACTAATATGTACTCTTAAGATACTAATGTGCACCTTTTAAGGGTAAATAAGGTACAAAGGTACACCATTTGAAAAGATACCGCCTCATTGACAGCTTTTGTCACTGACATCTTACCCAAATTTTTGGCCCATGAATATTCAGACTTGTGGATAAAACCTTGAGAATATAAATTTTTTAAACTACATTTCTAAATATACAGTTGGGTTGAGTAACTTTTTAAAATTACTCCTGCAAGGATGCATTAAAATTTATCAAAAGTGACATTAAAGACATGTTATGTTACAAAGGATTGCAATTTCATATAAATGCTGTTGTCCTTTGAACTTTAATCAAACTTTAATCCTGAAAAAACACTGTTTCCACAAAAATATTAAGCAGACCAATTTCAACAATTATAATAATAAGAAATGTTTCTTGAGCAGCAAATCAGCATATTAGAATGATTTCTGAAGGATCATGTGACACTAAAGACTGGAGTAATGATGCTGAAAATTCAGCTTCAGGAAACAGTTATTAAATTGTAATAATATTTCAAATATTACAGTTTTTTAACTGTATTTTTGCTCAAATAAATGATGCCTTCACCTGCACAAGAGACTTCTTTTAAAAACCCTAAACCCTAAGCCCAAACTTTTAAATGTTAGTGAACATTATATAATATAAAAATAATGAATAATGAGTCATATGTAAGGGATAATCCACAGCTAACTGGATGGACGAATGGATGCATTTGAAGTAATATAGAGAGAGAAAGAGAGATTGTACGTGTGTGAATGACCTGCGTCTGTGCAGCGTCTCTCTCCTATTAGTGAAGCTGTGAGTTTAATTACTTCAAAAACAGTGATGTTTCCCCTCACTGCAGAGAAATACAATGTTTCTGTGCTCCTGAATGTTTCTTTGTATGTGTGTGCACTTCAATTAAAGCAGCACATTAATATAGAACAGTGATTAAACTGACTGGAACTACCTGTGCATTAAACAGTTTTAAAGCACACTTTCCAGCCAATCAGAATCGAGTTTTCTGATAGATCATGGTATTAATCAGTATAAATCAGGGGTGTTTGCGCTGACATCTGCACCTGCAGATACTGCTCATGTTTGTTGTGTTCATTTTATTCTGGAAAATGGAAGATTTGACTTGCATTCTTATTAACAACATGTTTGCAACAATTAAAAGATCATACATTACCACTCAAGACATTTAACTAAAGAAAGTGTTGTCATTCATTTCAGGACATTTTAGCAATTAACAGCCAAATTCAATAATTATAGGAATGAATTATAGGAATATTAATTTAGGTTCTCAAGATGACAATCAGATGCTGTAATCAGATGTATCTCGAGAGGATATCTCCATCACACCAGTCACCAATCCATTTTTATCTAGATTTATAGCAGTCACCTTTATGGCAATTGTCAGCAGAATTTAACCCCATCCGATATCACATACTGTAACTCTTTGATGTGTGAGGCCTGCATTGTCTTTCACAGTGCTCGAGTGATAAGCCTTCCTTCTAGCCGACATGTACTATAGTTTGCAGTTAGGACTCCCTATTAATGATCACGCTTGTTTGGCTATGATAAGGAGCAGGCTGTGATCTAGTGGGAACAGCAGTGTATGTGTGTATGTATCTCTGTGTGTCAAAGGAACATGAGCTCATGCCTCCCAAGGTAAAGCAAACTGTATGTTATTCCTACTAAATATACACAGATGCACACACACACTTATGGATCTTTATATAAAAACAATACAAATCTATATGTCCTCATTTAGGTAGCTAATTGTAATGACTACAGACTACCATTAATACCAACCTTAATAGAAAACCATTAGACATAGAATTCGGGAAAAATATTTTATCAATCATTTTTTCCAAATGAAGATATCCCAAAATACCCCTAAACAGAGACTACGTTAAATGTATTTTTCAACAATTTACTGTAAATGTCAAATGTTAGGGTTACATTAATATATATATATATATATATATATATGACATGAAATTTTTTTTAAAAGTACATTAAAAATATATATATAAAATAAAATGATATGCATGTGCCATTTTCCCTTTTCTGAGATGTAAGGTATTCTTTCTCTCTCCCTTGGCATCAGGCACGATGCCCCTCTTTTCTGACGGCTACTTGAGTCTGAATGCACTGTTATTATAGGCATTATATGAAATTGGGTGTTTTATGTGAAGGCGGATTATGCATCAATAACGGTGGTGGACGTGGTTGGGATAACTGGCCACTGTCACTTCTGCTCTATTGCTGCTGTCAGGGCTGATTTATAAAGTATGTGTGTATCCCGCTTCTTTCATTTATTCCACATCACTCACTTGAATGGTTGTTGCAGTGTGTCTCAATTTACCCTGGAAAAAAACCTGATTTGCGAGACGTAAATGCACCTACATGAGAGGGGACAGTCTACATGTGCTCATAGAGGTAAGGAGAGTGATTGCCCGTGTGTGTGTGTGTGTGTGTGGAGGAAACATGAAAGTGAGTTTATGTACAGAATTCCTTGATTCATATGAGACATCTCACATTACAAAACATTACAAAAACATTAAGAAAGTGAAAAGATGCGGAATTTCCATTTACGATTAAATGCCATAGAATTTCATCAGCATAATTAAAAGCACAGAATGCATACATTTTTCTGGACTACATTTTTCACATGAAATATTATTTTCATCTGACATTCTTGGAATGCGTCAATGAAGGTGCCTTTGATCATATGAACTTCTATATTAAAAGGTTTAATACCTTAGTTTTCATATATTTCCTGTGGAACTGTATACAGGTAATAGATTTTATTTTTTACATCTTTCATCAGTTATCTGTATCCACTATCTACATGTAATTAAATACATTCAATGTTAAATACCATGCTCAGATTTATACTTAGTATTTGAGCAACTCGTCATAGAACAGATTTTTTATATGCAAGGTCTCAATTGTAATGGCTCGTGGATCAGTCCTCGCTAAGAAACATTTCTTTACCTGTTACATGAAACCACTTCCAACAATAAAAGCAGCCATTTCACATTTAAGTTCGAAAGGATGTAATGTCACTGGTTTCTTAATAATCTTATTAGTAGGAAATATTCGATCATAGTATTTTCATTACATTATTTTATGTCACTGTATTGTGGTATAACATTCTTGATACTGTCACAGTATATTCAAATCATAGTGTAGTTAATTCATATTTGTCAAACCAATGTATGAAATTCAATAAAAATAAATGAAAATAAAACTTAATTATGATTCAAATAAATTTTCATCATGGACAAAACGGTAGGATCTGTCCATATGTTAATAAATAAACCACATAGGGTTTTTTCTACAGTCAATTTTTTACCAAAAAAAGTCCAAATATCTAATGTAAAATGGCACAGTGACCTGTATAGTGAGTGAGTCTAAATTAGTCATTGAACAGGTCTGTTTAATGTTGATCTGTGTCTGTGTCAATTAGAGATGATGCATTACATGTGATAAACTACTGTTAAAAATTTCCATACATTTGAATAAACTTAAATAAGACTTAAAATAGTGTGAAGTGAAATCCTCCATCCTCTCCTTCCAAGAGGAGTTGTGCCCCCCAGTGGCACAAACAGACAAAGGTAAGCTCCAGGTCTATGGGTCGAGTTTTGCCTACTGATGAAAATGCTTGTTCAAGAAGGCATTCAAATGTACATTATTCAGGCAAATTTGGGGTGTTTAAAACTTTGCCCAGATCTATATAAAATTTTCAGGGTTTTTTTTTTCCAGAATGAACGTTTTTGAAATTGTAAATAAAACAAAGATTAATGAAGTAGGTTTTACATGAAAATAGTATTTCTGTCTTTCTAATTCAAAATCTAACATTTCATTCAAATTGTTACTTTCTGTTTCTTTGTAATTAGCCTAATTGTGAAATTTACCAGCCATTTCTGAGTGCCAGTTGTTTTCAAGTAAATCAAAAACATTGAAGGAAGCTCAATAGCTGATACGATACAGAATAAGCCTTGGTTTGGTTACTGAAGAGACCAAAAACACAAGCCGTTATCACCATGGAAAATAGGGAAGATATGTGCAACCTCTTTTACAACCTATAACAGACTTTTACAGTTTTAGTAAACATTATTATCCCTACAACACATGACCGAACGCTTCTGTTTTCAGAGGTTTTTATAAACGTTATGAAATCACGGATAATTTATTCACTGATTAAAATGTTTAATGCTATCAACAGCAACAATGATACCAAACTCACCAAAACCACAGAACACTATAGAAATGCATCTTGTGTTTTTCACGCAGCATTTAAAAAAAACATGCTAAAAACAGCTCGAATTTATCAATTAAAATGCGAGAATGAAAGAAAAGCAAAGTTGTGGCTTGTTGTGGCTTCTGGAAGGAGCAGCGCATAAATTGCTGTTGAAATAAAGGGGAAGGCTTCTCTCTCTCTGGCTATGTCACTTTTACATAAGACCAAAATATAGGGGAACAATAGCAGCAATTCTCCTCTGAGTATATCGAGCCTGGTTGCCGCTTCCCGTTCGTTTCAGTCAAACAAGTAGGAAACAACTAAATTATATGGCACACGAGGACAGTAGCGCCCATAATTTCAGGATCGACAAACCCTGCAATAGAATTACCCAAATTACCAGCACATGAACAGTGTGAAGTGGAGTAATCCTTTGATGTTACTGACACTGCTGACTGCACAAACGTCCAAGTGCCCTGGATATTCTCTCTCTCGCTCTCTTCCCCTCCCTCTCTCGCTCAGTCTCTCAGTGCTGCACTCGTACCATCACTTTCATCTCTCATTTGACATCATTTACAATCCATATCTTAATACCAGAGGTTGAATTCTAAATGATGCCGCTATTTTATGATGATATTAAGAATATTACAAGTCAGCCAAGATGGGTTTGACTGAAGTGCTAATGCTATTATAATAAACCAGAGCATTAACAAGTTCTTTAAATGATGTAAGGATGTAAACTAAAACAATTAACTACATGGTCATACAAATGGTCATTTCAGCATTAGGATTTTCTGTTTAATTATTACCTATCTATTTACAGTACATGAATACAGTAACATCAAAGCTAGCTGCAGCCCATGGTATCTGGCTTTTAAGTGGTTTTAAGAGTAATTTTACACTTATTCCAATATTAAAATAGTTTTGTGCATGATTTAAATGGAGTAATCCTGACCAAATTGAAAGTAGCAGGTATGTGATACTAATGCATTTGAGAAGTGTTTTAGTCAATCAGATGGATTTCTAAATGAGCTATGATTAGTCATAATGAGCCTTTATAAGAAATATTTTTTTCTTTCTTTAAAATACCTTATAGACATACTTTTAAAAATCCTGCACGGACAGTATATTTGTTCAGAGGTATGCTTTCTAAAGACATGCATAAATGCATTTTCATTATATTTGGATAGGAACATTTGAATTTGGGACAACGGCGTTCCAAAAAATTCTTGGCCTGCACCTGCGAAATACCTCCGTATATACAAATCAAGCTCAACAGACAACAATGGGAGCACAGCTCCTTTTATGAGCCGGAGTATCTCCTAGAGCAGCGACGCCTGCTTTCTTTTGAGGAAACGCCACTGTGTAAACAGCTTGAAGCAGCGAGGATTTCTGTTCAGCGCTCGCGGCTACCGCAGATATGCTCTCGCATCCTCCTACGGCAAGAGGGAGGGAAGTTTTAAATGACAAACATAGACAATAGATGAGCATGAGAAAACAAATGAACCTGTCAGCCCCTAAACAACACGTCAGCACGCCACACTTGACATGTGATACTAATCTTTTCAATCCCATGGGTGAAACAACAACAACAAATAAAATACAGAAGACATGATTCTCTTCTGGTGTTTTTTGTGAGACATTGTGTCATATGGGCATAAAAGAGAGGTTTGTGTGCTTCTGATGAGGATGTTTAGGGCTGTAGATGCTGGTGTGGACAGTTGTTACAGCTGAACACTTGTTTCAAGAGTACACAGATCAGCTTTCTTAAATATGCAGGTGAAATAATCAATTTTCGTATAATTTATAAACACTGTTTTTATGCTTCAGGTTTAGAAAACAAACCACAGCAAATCGCTTCAACGACAAAATGCAAGTCTCAGCCAAAATTGATTTACACATGTTGTTATACTGGTGCGTTTTATTTAGGATGCTGGTGTTGAGTCAGAACTCCATTGCTTGTGTTTTCAAAGGCTTAAGGGAATCTTCCCATTTCACTCCTCCGTCTTAAGACCAATGAAACATTTAAAGACGTCCCTTCTTAGAAAAGCAGACACTGTAAGATTCTGATCAGAGGAAGAGAGAGCGCATAATGATAACACTGCTCTCTTTTAGTCATTTCCGTCACGTAACCCTGCCCCCATCTCACAATAAATATAAAGGGTCGCTTCAAGACAGCTGAAATTTAAGTAATTATCTGTGCATCAGATTATGGGTCAAACCTACTCTCTCTTAATCTTGCCTTGTTTCAGAGCACTTTCACTCACAGGTCACTTTTTATTCTGTCGGGCTACGTATTAACCAGAAATGCACTTTAGTTTAGCTTTTTATAGAGGACTAGATGTCACACAGGGAAGTTGTCAACATGGTCACTAAGGTTTTATCTCAAAAATCAAATTACTCATTCCTTAACAGTGTTTATATGTTGGATTCAAGCATTTAGTTATTTAAATTATAAATGAATATGTCAAAATATAAACATTAAATCAGAATCATTTTCAAGAATTCCGTCCTCCAAACTCCACAAACCGTTTACGAATGAGCAATACATTTGTTACAGCATTTGTTAACATTAGTTAAAACATGATGTTAGCTAATATTAACAGATACAGCTTTTGATTTTGATAATGTATTAGTAAATGTTAAAATCAACATTAATAAATGCTTTAGAAGTACTTCTCTTCGTAATTAATGTTAATAAATGCAAACTTATTTTTTATTGTTATAAAGCCAGTATAATATAGGCAGATTTTAACCTAACAGACAAGCATATTTTTCATAAATATCACAAAAGGGAGAGTTGTCATGTGTTTTACAGGCTGTAATTTTAAATTAATCTGTTAATTACAATTTTTGTTAGGCTTAACAATTAGCTCTTTTGTGTTACTTTTATATTCTTTGTGAATTGTTTTGTATCATAATTGTTTTACTGTTTAAAATATAAACAGGCTGTTTAATGGCAGGTCCTCTTGCATGTGACAGATTACATGGGGCATGTTGTCACAAACAAGTGATCAATTAACTATATATTCAATAGCTCTTTCTGTAACTGTGCCTTCTGTATGTGTTCTATACAGAAATGAACTATTTAACATGAGAAATATTCACCTTAGTAAAAAGTGTGACAGCTAGGCCTGTTCTCCCAGATTACTTTCTTTTCTTTATTTATATTAGGGACTTTTAAATTATTTTCTTTCGATGGAAACTCAAGCAGCATTTTTGCCACCTAATTAACCCAGATGCACCACATTAATGAGTTCTCTCTGGTGGCCTACCTTCTTTATAGGGAGAAGTCCTGCCTGCGATCTCCACAGGGCCAAACCATCAGGACATTGTCAGGGCAAACAATAGCCTTATCTGGCTCCTATTCAAGCCACCTGATTAGCTGAGAAAAAGGGGAAGAGAAAGAAAAGGCCATGATCTTGCCCAGTAGCTGTAAATGTCAGCAAAAGGCCAGGAGACCCACCGCTTCTTTATATACGGTAGCATATTTTACAGATGGCCAGTGGAAAGGGGAGCTCTACCGCTATACGGACAGCATACGGCTCTTCAGCGGTTCTCAACTGGCTTTACGTCAGGACCCAGATTTTTTATGGGATATCAAGTGGTGACCCATTTCAGTACCTAAACTGTTTATCATGCAAAAGACTGTACTGTATTCATATTGAACAGTACTATAATTAGTTCACTTGTAATTCATTTGTAAACTTTGTGCACATATTAATAAATTATTTTTTATTAAAAGCAAATCTATTGACTCAGTTTGGTCTGATTCATGCAAGGTTTCGTGAAACGATTCATTGAAAACATTCGATTCAAAAGAACAATCTGCTCAAGAATTGAACATCGCTGAAATGCATAATTACTTATGGAAGCTTATTTCCCCCAAAGGATAAAATAAAAAGAAAGGTGAATTTCACAGAATTCCGAGAAAATGTTAGAATTTGCAAGATATAAATGTAGAATTCTGATATTTTTCTTGCAATCCTGAGTATACATCTCAAAATTCTAAATGTATTTCTCACAATTCTGATTCTTTTTTTCCCACCACAGAATAAAAAATAAAAAAGGTAATTGTGATGTTATATCTTGCAATTCTGCAAAAAAGAAAGTCTGAATTATGATATATCAAGAATTTTATTTATTTTTTTAATACCATGGTAGAATCAAGCTTCCATAATTATTAACAAGACAAGTTGAATAGGAAAAAATTACCATTTTAGTTTCAAAATGTCTGGAAAATTGACATTTTGATTGTTTCATGCTTTTGTCAGAGAATAATTACTTACTTTGCAAAAAAATCGAATAAAAATAATAATAAAAAAGGCAGGGTCACAAATTATCTTTGCAGCAAATGAGCGTGTATTTAATGTTTGCTCATAGTTTTAAATGATAAAAGCATGCAGCAACCTGTCCATGCTTGCATTAACTAACAAGTAAAATACCACAGATTTGAATGGAAAGCTGAGCCTTTGATATCAACTACAAAAGGTATCTCCTTCCTTTAAGTCTGTTTAATAATGCACAATTATATGACTTTGTATTGTTTCATTTAGCATTGTTTGCATTCAGAAGACCCTTCAGCCATTTGTAGGTTGCAATCCACCAGTTAAAAACCACTGCCACACCAAGGCTTGAAAAAGACTGACTAACATACAGAAATCAGTGACTGAGAGTGAAAAACCTAATTTAATGCAGAACAATTAGAACAAATTACACTGAAAATGAATTTATTAATGTGAGTTGATACTTTAAGTGGTTTAGTTCCTGAAACCACGCTTTCTTTCTTTGCGTGAACATTTAGGCAGCGTTATGCAAATCTTCCCAGATAGTGACGTAGACATATGGGGGCGTGTTGGAACGAGCCGTTTTAGGTAGGCGTGGTTGACTCTTAACTTTTATAAAGAATATCTCTTTGGATTTGAGACTTTAGTCTTTGCAACTTTACAGATCTTCTTTATGCACCAAGAGCTTGTAACACTCCAAAGAGAAAGGAAAAATGGAAATCGCATCATATGACCCCTTTAAAAGGTTTTATGTGATTTCCAACCATTAACAGGTTACGTAAAAGTGTACACTGGTAAGTACTTTGTTAGAAAAATTAGGTGTAAAAGCTGAAGACAGTCGAAATGGTATACTTTATTAACAGAATTAACTGTAAAAAAAAAACAAAAAAAGAGTGAGTGAGTGAGTGACCTGCATTAACCCATGACAGAGTGATCATCCCTTCCTATGATGGAACCTCAATTAACATAACAATTTAGGATAACAGGCCATTAGTAGGACACGAATTAGGGGATTATTAGCAGCTAATTTTCCACCAATTTAGCACATTAAAGTGTAATTAGAAGGCACTGGAATTGTTCTAACTCGTCTGGAGGGAATTTCTGTACTGAGTTATGAGAGCAATAGGTCAGCACTTAAAGTCTCCAAGAGATGAATACAGTGCAGGTGTGACCATATTGAAGTGGACTTATCAGTCAGCAACTTACTATTCCTATTTCCTCAGAATAAAAATGCAAGTAAATCCACCCAAAACCCCACCAAATCAGGTTAGTGTCCTAACCTTTTAAACATTTAGACTCAGAAAGTGTCACTTGTGTTTAGCTGCAGCTGCTGTAACTTCAGGTTTCCACTGCCAAGCTCAAAGCTTCAATTCTCTGCACACTACATCCATTCACCGCCTAGTTAGCAGCTCAATTACTAGTGCTAGACTGAATTCCCAGGCTAAAGATGGGCCACCCACAAACCACCAGCTAACAAAGACATCTCTGTCTGCCCCGTCCTCCCGGCATGAAGCCCCTCGAGTGGACAGTCAACATTGGACACCCCACAGAGATCATTCAAGCGCGGAGGACTCGCTGCACGCTATACCATTAATTATTCCGCCAGATTAGAGAGACAATTATTATTGCACTTGTGCTAATTAGAAATAATTTGAAGCATTTGTAAATGAGTCCTTACAACCTCCAACGGACTGAAGAAACTCATTAAAAAGACTGGCGTAAAACAGGAGCCCAGGAGGAGGGCTACCTGTTAACCACTGCTGGGCTCAGCAGAGCTTGAACTGTCTGAACAAATAGATTGAACTGACCCTATGCAGGGAGTTTGATTGACAGGCGATCTGACCAATCATAACGGCAAATCCGCCAGTTTGTCCAACAAACAAATCAGACAGGAGAGTAAATTAATGTTGGTGGACTTGAACTTGAAAACGGTGCGTATAGACGTCTTTCCGCGGTTGAAACAAGACACCTTCTGATGTTCATTCATGTTTATTTTGTGCTATAACTAGTAAAGAGGAAGAGATGATCAGTTTGCGTGCTGCTTGAAATGAGGCAATACAGTGATCTGTCACGACACATTAAAGAGCACCAAAATGGAATTTACTGTTTGAATTTCTTAAAAAATGACAAAATTTGAACGTTTCATGCCTAACGTAACCTGCTCTGTCTTGTCTGTTGGCATGTTGTCAGTGTCCTCTCTGCTCAGTGATGTATTTTTCACTGTATGAGAACATGTTGTGTTACTTTGTGAAACTTAATTGTTTATCAGAAAAGGTAGCTTGTTAATAGAAAAGATTCACTGTGGAAAACAAATGATCTACTATGATTAGTTACAAGATTCACCCAAAAACAATATTCCTGTCATCATTAACTCACCCTCATGTCATTCCAAACCTGTATGACTTACTTTCTTTTTCAATTATTATTCATTACAGGTTTGGTCTTATTTGCTGTTTTATAGCAAGATCTGGCAACATGGAGTTTCTCCTTTGTTTTCTTGTGCCATAACTCTATTACATGTTTAAATACATCATTAGTTGATCAGTTCAGTTCCATTGACACTGTGTAGAATTTCAGCAAATGCGGTTGTCACTACCTGCATTTTTCAGAGTCAGTTTGGTTGTCGAATGCGGTTGTCACTCCTGTAATTTACTAAACTGTGTGTGTACTGAATTGACAACCGAATTTAGCTGCAGTGTGAACATGGCCATAGTCCAAGGCAAAAATGATGATCATACACCAACCAATTTTCTGTGAAATCTGTCAACTCTGACTGCCCAAAACCTGTAAACTGGCTCTCACTTTAGGGAACAAACGTCACCTCCTCCAGATTTCAAATCGGGGCAAATATCTGGGAATTTTTTTGTGCAGTATATTCCACCACCATTAAAACGATTTTCACAAATGGTCAGATTGCTTGGTCTTAACCCAAGTTGGTTCCACCACCCTCACTCTGTATAGCAAAAGATGTGAAGAATTTGAACTGATCTGCTTGGAACTTGTTTACTTGGAAACAATCAGCTACAAGAAATGCATTATACTATAATGATAAAGATTCACATCTGCGACTTATGATTGGATTGCTTTAAAACTAACTGGTAACTGTGCTTGGATGCATGCCAGCAAACCTTACCTGGGTTTGGACAACTGATTTCAGTCAAACCCAATTAATCAAAACGAAAACGAACGGCACCAAAAGCTCTAGTGTGAAAGCACCATAAGACACTGTCTTTGTTTTGCAGCTTTTTAGCCCGGGCACTCTAGTTGTTCTCCGAATGAGGTAAGATTTCTTCGTTCTAGCAGGATGTGAAGCAGGTGGCATGATCCCAAACGGTTTCTAACATACGGAAGGACTCTTAAACCTTTTCCACTGTATTCAGAGCCCAGCTGCCAATCACCGAATAGATTCTGGGTGCAGAGTGGCTGCTGAAGGGGCTTGAAGAAAAGCAGGCGGGGCCTAGAGGAAAACCCTAGCAAGGCTGGAGATTTCTTTAGTAGCGTCCTTTATTACTACAAAAGGACTATGATTAGCGTGGCTACAATAAGGGCGGTCAGGAGAAGCATACCAATTAGGTTACTGTGAGCACTTTTGGTCGCAATTGCTATGGAAACCAGCCCCACTATCTCACAAACACACGCACACACTGCCTAAACACATCTCACATACACTCTTTGTGTAATTATTCAAGAGGAGGGTAGAGTGGTAAAATCAGAAGCCTGCAGTGTTGCCAAGCTCATAAACATAAGGGATATCAGACAGGAAATATTCAGTCAGCTGCATCCATAGAAAAAACACAACTACGGAAACATTCACAAGGTCTAGGTTCATCATCTTATAAGGGTCAAATATGAGAAAAGACCTTGTATAAATTATTTCATCATTAACTTTAGAATCGGCTGTTACCATGATTTTGGAAAACGTAAGTCAGTATTAACGTCAAAATGGCCACAATTATTATATTTTCTTAATGCATGAATTTAGCCTTGAACAAAAGACTTATTTATGAATGTGTGTTATTTGAAAATGTAAAATAATAATAATAATAATAATGTTACTTAAGCCTTGCGGGCTACTAGTTTATATTTACTAATAGCCATATATCTGTTTATTCGTCATTTTGTCAAACTTGCATTCAAAATGTCACTGTTACAATATGTAACACTAACTTTTCACTATTCAATCAATTCTAACAGGACAAAATCAAACCCTAGTGAAAATTAAATATACTAAAATGTATTTGAAATACATTTATTTCATGCTAAGTATATTACAAATACATTTACATATTTATGTACCTAATAAAAATACCCTGCAATTGTACTTTTGGTATACTAAAAGTATTTTAGTATACTTAAAGTTTGCTAAACAACTTATTTTGTGCATAATGCACTTTAATTGTGTGGAAGTAGTGCTGAAGTCCAATTAAAGACATACTGGAGTATATTTGATTGTGCTGAAGTGGAACTATTGCAAGTATACTGAAGGTACACTATATACCTAAATAAATATGTATATACACTAAATAAATATCTTGCATTTAAAGACTGATATTATTTTTTAAAAATCATACAAACCTCATCAATAGTGACATTAAAACACATTTTAGGTTTAGGATTAAGAAATGTGCATTGTGCACAAGTAGTACTCCAAATAAAGTTTAATTATAACTTTTATATCGGTAATAAAATATGTTACTAGACTTGAACTATATTTAGTATGAAATAAGTGTATTTTAAATATATTACTTTTTTTTTACTAGGGAGCCCATCCAACATCTTTTCCCACTGAATGCACTGTCAAATATTTAAGATTATGGAAGTAAAATGGGCTGCAAACAGCAAATTTACGTTGACTTTTAATGTCCCACATAAATTAATGACAGGGTACACCACTGAAAATAAAGGTTCAGCACAGCCTCAGTTGAACGTAAAACGAGTAAAGCCTTGTAATTATTGATCAAGACTCCACTATTAGGAATATTTAAATCTCATTATTAGCATACAGGCGTGGCTTGACTGATTAATGCGGAGAGGAATTTTGTGTGCTATAATAAACAAGACCCCATTTCTCTCTCTCTCTTTTTTTTTTTTTTGCTCCATCACCCCTTTGTGTTCTCAAAAAGGTGAAAAGCTGAGCTAACATTGGTACTCTGTCACCTCACTATTAGTATCCCGTTTAATCACTTTAATTAATTTTCAGCCTCATAGTGGTAAACTAATCAAGTAGATGCCAAAAACAATGACAACCCTTTAAAGTATCACACTGAAGGACCGGTATTCCATTATATCAACGCTGAAGACATCATGTGCAGGGCAGACAGGGCATATAGAGATACAGCAACACCTAAGTGAATGTTTTTGACAAAAACATAGACTTTAACAGTTAAAAGATGTGTAAATATGTTTTATAATCTATTATGTACAAAATAAATTCAGTTTTTAATCCAGTCATTCTTATCAATAGTTCAAATATCTACTGTGCAGAAAGCAAGTAGGCAAGAGTGCTGTTGTATAAAATAAATTTTCTTTTGTATTTTTTAACATTACTAATTTTTGGAAAAAAAAGAGCCTTACTGCATTTTTTGGGTGAATGTAAAACAACTTTCCCTTAATCGTGAAAATACAAAGACAAACATCATCATCTTCATCACTTCAAACACTGAACCCTAACTCCAGGATGCAGGTGGATTAAGGATTTTCATCCATAATCTCTGGGCACTCTGGCTGTTAAACGGATGCATGCTTGGGCTTTGTGTGAAGAATATATTTAGCTCTCTGAATTTCATTCACTGCTGCTCCAAAAGCATCGATTCCTCCCTCTTCACCACCCTCAGCTGACTGCATTAGTGCCTGCACAAATAATACTGTTTTAGAGCTCTGAGACCCTCCTCAGGGCAAAAGATTAAACCCTACCACTCCTCAGAGGATCGGAACCATACACACTTCACAACACACACATTGCATCAGCAACATACTAGATATTTATACTCAAACACTGCCAGATTCACACATGCACAGCACAAACAATTACACTTGATTCAGAAACAATTCAATTCACAGGGAGAATTTTCTCCAAACCTCACACTCAGTAAGTACTATTGTTAGAAACTGCTATTTACTCTAACTAATCATTTGTTTAATTTACCAAGAAATGGAGAGCTCAAGCTTTGTCGAAGTTTGGATTCGACCAAGATTTCTTAAGGTTGTCTTTACAGAGTGAAGTAACTTGAGCTAGGCCATTGATCATGAGTTTAATATTAGGTTACATAAAATCATGATCCAGCTAGTCAGTGGAGACTGAAAGAAAGTTCTCTGAAAATTAAAATCTGTTTTAATAACATGTTGGTGACTGAATTATGCGGGTGAGCAATTAATGACAGAATTTTCATTTTTGGGTGAACTATCCCTTTAACATCACTGTAACATTTAGATTTCTATCCTGGTTTCCCAACTGATGAATTCTTAACAGCAGAAAACAGTAAATAATTAAACACTTAGTTTATTTAATTACTCACAATGCTTTCCTTCAGAAGACAGTTGTTTAGTCTATTGACTGGTCAGCTGGCTCACACTCATTCTGATGGAGAGGGTTGTGAACACTTGAACATATTTGCTTACAGTACAACTGACGTTTTATGAATGGTTATGTGAGAAACACCAAATGATATCTCAAGATCATAACAACCCAGCTCAGCAATGTAGTGCATGGGATGACTGACATTTTCATTGTATGAACAACTAAACTAAACTTCTCCTTTTGTGTGTGAGGAGAGAAAGTCATATGGGTTTGGTAGGACATGTGGGTAAGTAAATGTTCATTTTTGTCCAAATTATCCCATTAATAATATTTACTGAATTTAGTGAACCTGAGCACAAGAGAACTGTGAAAGTTGAGCGGGTGACAAAACTGTTCCCAGTGCCTCAGAATCGCACATGGAATCATAATTTATTTTCCATCACTCACATTTCTGAGAGCAAAACTCCCTTCATTATTTAATAGCTTTGTGAATTTGGCTCTAATTGTGCTGATGAGGCAGGGAGGAGAGACATCTCTCAATTGATTGCTGAGGATCAAAACAATGCTAATTGGGTTTCTGTAGAGTCTTTGATCATAATTCAATTGAGTGGTCGTCATTAATTTAATGAGATGAGTCTGACTGTGACTGGAATTACAGCTGACAGTTTGATGAAGATGAGGATGATGAAGGGGGCCAAAGAAAGAAAGAGTGTGAGAAAGACGAGGTGTGCTGCAAGAGTGCTTGAATTTCTATGTTCTTCTCATGTCCTTTGCTTGGCAAATATAAATGTACTTGTTGCTTTGCCCCATTTATACAGAGAGATGCTTCTAAGGATATACATTGTCTGTTCAAAAATTACTCTCACTTAAAAGTGAAGTGTGAAATTCAGCACTAAAACAAAACCTCAAAGACAACATACTAAACACTAAATGGAACTGCAAACCATTTATTTTCCCAATATTTCAGCAACAAATGTTGGTAGTTATGAAAAAGAGTTGTTTAATATTGGTAAATGAGCTGTAAACATTACATTACATCTGCTCATTCTTAAATTATAAAAAAAATTACTGTTAGCACAGGCAGCTACAGAAGTTTGTTTCTGCCTCAGAGTAAAACATAAAACAGTTATAATCAAAATAATGAGAAATAATATGAGAAATGAAGCTGCAATTGTAAGCAATAAAGTCATATTGTGAGATATGAAGTCACATTGTAAGATACAGTTGCACCTGAGAGATATAAAGTTGTGATTATGAGGTAAAAAAAAAAGTCACAATTATAAGAAACAATGTCACAACTGTGAGATATTATAAATTCAAAATAAGAAATAAAGTTGCAACTAAAAGCTATAAAATGAAGTCGCACTGAGAAAAAAAAAGTGTAACTGTGAGATATAAAGGCACGATTATGAAATACAAAACTCGCAATTATGAGAAATATTCACAATGTGACTAAGAAAATATTATGAGAAATAAAATTATAATTACAAGCAATATAGCCGTATTGTGAGGTATAAGTTGCAAATATTAGGTAAAAATGTCACAATTATAAGAAATAATGTCACAGCTGTGAGATATAAAGGTTTGATTATGAAATACAATACTCACAATTATGAGAAATATTCACAATGTGACAAAGGAAATATTTTGAGAAATAAAATTATAATTACAAGCAATAAAGCCATATTGTGAGATATAAAGTCATAATGTGAGATACAAAGATGCAACCGAGAGTCGCAATTACGGGAAATAATGTCACACTGTGAGATTTAAAGTTGCATATACTGCGAAATAAAGTCAAAATTATGAGAATTATTGCAATTAAGCAATAAAGTCACATTGTGAGATACAAAGTTGCAACTGTGAGATATAAATGTGTAATTATGAGGTATAAAAGTTGCAACTGCAAGAAAAAAAATTGTTAAGCCTAAAGTCACAATTACAATTTTTTTTCTAACATAATGCCTTGTTTTTTTCTTTACTCTGAGGTGGAAGCAGGCTTCCACAGGCACTGTCTGTTTAATTGAATTATCTGACCTTCTAATTGAATGTTTAAATCTATAACCACAGCAAACAACAAAACAACAAGAAAGTAAGTGGTCTTGCTGCATGGGAAATCTGTAAATGACAAATCCCCAGAAGACATTACATCAAAACAACCCTGAATCCAAGAGAAAGTGATCCAGACTGTGTTTACCTCTGATACTGTCTGTTTATCTCCCTCTATTCCCTAATCTGGATATAAACAAGAGTCATGCAAAGTACTTAATAAAGGAGTTGGCTTGCTCCAATATGACAGGCCAAACTAATAGGATTTAATGACAGTCCATTTACATGTCAGTTTGTGATGTTGTGAAAGAATGAGAGGGATAGGGTTGGGGGGGAAGGGAGGAGCGAACGGGGATATTCTGGGCTGCTTTTGACGCTGACAAACGTAATTACATTAGACGGGTTGCGTCTTGGCGGAGTGTTGCAGCATGTATCTGTTTTTAAAAGGAGTGAGCCTCTTTACTCTGGATCTTGTCAAGTCTCATCTCTTGCATCTATCCTCTTAGGTAGAGAGAGCTCATCCGCTTTTGTGCACACCTCACTCGCCCACCCGCTCGCTCGCGCACACACCGCTAAGGCCGAACGCCAATTGGCTTCCATTTCTCGATTAGCTTTGATGTCGAAGACACAGTTCATCTCCAAATGCTTCCATTACTGGTATCACATTAAAGAGCGAGTTCAGCAACGGATCTGAGCATGGTACACTTTCATGTGCATTCTCTTCATGTGGAATACTTCACCTCTCTCACCGCCACATGTAATTTCAGATCTCTTAGCGTACGCCGTCCCTGCTGCTCTGGAGACTCGGTTCAAATGGAGCAAATATACTGTGCTTGAGATGAGTGTGGAAGATTGTAAAAGCTGAACTTCAGAGTCTGGCTGGAGAGCAGAGAGAGAGAGAAAGAAATGTGATTGGGAAAAAAATCCCCAGAGCTCTAAAAAGTCTAGATCATAAGACCTTCAACAGGGCTTTCTGATGATTAAATATGCAGATTCCCAGAAAACTGCAACTACAATCTTGTCGTTCATGTTTATTGTGCCTCCCTCCTGAACCTCAACATAACCATGTCTCCAGGTCGGAGACTGAGCTTAGAAATTAGTTGAGCATTCTGTTGAGTAGTTTGAGCAGTAGAATTCTGCAATAGAGTGCAGAGTTTTGTCTAATTTTTAAACCAATATGAAATTTGAAATCATACACTGGTTAAACTATAGAAATATATTGATTATATTTAATAATAACTTATCTGTAATTAAATCTTCGGATTCTATTTCAAGTAAAAGGCAAGAAATAAAAAACAATCATTCGGCAGGACACGGTGACTGCCACTGCTGTGGACACTGTCTTTGTCACTAAATTCATAATTAAATCATTAAATACACGATTTCAAAATCGCATTTCCATAACAAATGCAGAAATGTGTTGCTGTGTCTCCAGCATTTTTGTTTGACTTTTTAAACAGCTGAATTTCTCAGCAAATCATAGATTGCAAAAGTTTAAGGATCATCTATAATTTATTAACAAGACTTGTGAGAACAAGACCTGGTCAAGACCATCAAGAAGACTGATAATCTGATAATCTGGCTCAAATACAGCAAAGTTCAAAAAGAGGTGTAATAAAGAAAGAGATGAATGATTCTGTCAGACAGGCAGCCTATTTTGATTTGGAATTTAAAGCCAAATTTTTGAAACCTTATGACAAAATGCTTCCAGACATCTGACATTAACACAACATGAGGGAGTACTGTCTGAGATTGTCATTAAAAACAACATTTATAATCTGTTCAGATCTAGGCATTCAGTTATGTTTTTTCGGTTGTTTGTTTATTTTGTATTTGATATAATTTAACACTTTTATTCAGCAAGGATGTGTAAAGACCTTTACATTGCTACAAATAATCTATATTGCAAATCCATGCTGTTCTTTTGAACTTCCTATTCACCAAAGGATACTGTAAAATGTATAATGGTTTCCACAAAAATATGAACTGTTTTCAACATTGATAGTAATAAGAAATGTTTCTTAAGCACCAAATTGGCATATTAGAATGATTTCTGAAGGATCATGTGATAGTGAAGACTGGAGTAATGATGCTAAAAATTCAGCTTTGCATCACAGAAATAAATTACATTTTAAAACAGCTCATTTAAATTGTAATAATATTTCGCAATATTATGGTTTTATTGATCAAACAAATGAATTGCCTTAAAACTTCATTAGCATAAGAGACTTCTTTCAAAAAACATTAAAAAAAAAATCTTACCAGCCCCACGCTTTTGAACAGTTTATGCATACATGTTTGTCTGTGTGTGTGCACCTGCATCCCACCAGAAATATTCCTCACTCAGCATAACATAACATTTGTTGTTTTCCATCTCTCCTTCCCTCTTTTTAATTTCCATCACATGTTCTGTAATATAACCTTGATGAGTATACGTTAAAGGCCCTAAACTAATAGCTCTCCTAATACTGGAAAACGGAATTAGACTTGATCGCTCTAATATCATGATGAACATTCCCTCCTCCACCGTCTGTCAATTTTCCTCTGTCCGCTGTGATCGCTAAATTGTCGTTTAGAAGACAAGAAGGGGCCCTAGGGACGGCACAAAAGAAGCGTGGAGCTGACCAGCGCTCAGGTGGAATTGAATTGGAAATCTTCCACAGGGTTGTTAGCATAACAAAAGGCCTTGTTGCTTTAGACAAAAGCAGGCGGTTTAATGTAAAAAAAAAAATCAATCTCTCAGAGGAGGGAGGTATTGTGCCGGCAGACGTACAGGTGTTCTTCTACCGCTCCTTAATCAAAAGTGTCAAAACAAAGTTGGAAAGTTATCTTTCCTCACGCCAGCAGAAGTGGCACATGTGTGCATGTGCAAAAGTGTTCATCTATTGTTAGAAAGCATGCAAGCTCGGTATAGGTTCCAATCTGAGCACCCAGGGGAATGAATGAATATACATTATGAATGTATAAATAGGAACTAAAAAGAAGCTTCAGCAAGGGCAGAAACTCGGGTTTTTCACCTTTTTATAAAAAAGTGCACTATGGAATAATTCGTAACACAGCTAAGTGTTTACAGCTGTGGTATATGCGCAACAGAGTGCCAATTTTTTTCAGTGGCCTTGGGAAAGGCGTCATAGTTTTTCAGTTTTTTCTATATGCATTTTAGAAACATTTTCATTAAAGAGTTGAATGAAGACCTTCAACAAAATAAAAAAACTCTAAGATAAATCCCACTTGCACATTTGATTCAAAGCAAATAGAACAACGGTCTTTACTGCATACACAAAGCATGGAAAAATTTCATCAGCAAAGAAGAATACTAGGTGAAAATTGAAAGTGAATGACAGAAACTGTCGATCACTAAGAAAGATTGTGTCCAAACAACACAGATTTACTGCAGCAAAAAACTGACCACAGAGATCACAGACACCAGTGTTAAAAATGTAAAAATATGGAGGTATGATCAATAAAACCTGGACCGTTGGAGCCCTGGACAGACAAATCACCTGATTTGAATTTGATCAAAACACTGTGGGCAGTTTTGAAGAAAAGAGTAAGAAGCTGATTCCCTCCTTTAACATCTCTAAAGCAACTGGCAGGTGTTTTTCATAGACGACATTCAAATGGAGACTATTCAAAAGTTGTATGAATCTGCTCTAAGAAGGTTGGAAGTTAGGGGTGGGTGATATGACCAAAATCTTATATCACGATATGAGTAACTTTATTTCAAAGTAACAATATATATCACAATATAGTTATTTTGACTTCAAATAAGGTCTTTATGATATCAAAATTTTTAATAGCAAAGAAATGTCATAATTCTTGTCACCAGTATATAAAACTCAAGCTCACTGAAGACAGGTAAACAGTCAGCGAATAAATAAGAATAAGAAACTAATTACAAGCAATAGGACAGAAAAAAACTACAGTAGAACAAATAAATAAGAAATGTTGCATATATTGTATAAAGTAATCAAATGTATAAAAACAGACAGACAGCAGGAATATTAGACTGCTGTCACTTTAAGAGCTGCCCGGATCCAATAAACTGTTACACATGTGTGTTCTTTCTCAGCTGTATGCTTTCATTTAAAGGGGTCATATGATGCTGCTAAAAAGAACAGTATTTGGTGTATTTGGTGTAATGAAATGTGTTTATGTGGTTTAAGGTTAAAAAAACACATTATTTTCCACATACTGTACATTATTGTTTATCCTCTATGCCCCGCCTTTCTGAAACGCAAAAACTCTTTAAATATAAAAGACGTACTTACAGTCTTTGAGTCAGAACAGCCGGCACTACTCTTCCAGGAAACAGTCCTCCATAAAATGCACTGGACACATCCGAATATTTGGGTTGAAGTGTTCTGGAACAGTGTTGTAAATACAACTTAACCCACAGAGCGACGTAGGTATGTTGGGGCGTGTTAGAACGAGCCGTTTTAGGTAGGTGTGGCTGACTCTTAACTTTTATGAAGAATATCTCTTTGGATTTGAGACTTTAGTCTTTGCAACTTTACAGATCTTCTTTATGCACCAAGAGCTTGTAACACTCCAAAGAGAAAGGAAACATTGAAATCGCATCATATGACCCCTTTAAGACCTAAATTATGAGGATACTTGCAAAGATGGGCATTTTGACACAAAGCGTGTGTATTTCATCATTCAAGACCTATAAAGCGGCACAGATAACTCAATACTCCCGCGAACTATGAGCACCGTCTTCACGTGAGCACCTCTCTGACAGAGCTCAGAAACAGTCACTCATACAGCGTGTGGCGTGTGCATATAGCGAAATGTGTTCTCTTTCGCTGCTGATTGCATTTCAATGGCTTAAAATCACTTGTTTTAAAACCGCAATTCTTAAAAACATGTACAAACTTGAAGTTTTTGTGACCACAAAATCGGATACCGGTTGTTAATCGCGTCTACTGGTATATCGCCCACCCCTAATGGAATCTGTATTTAAGGGCAAATGGTGGTAAAAAAATAAAATAAAATTGAGGGGAATGTGAGCATTAAATCACCTGCACACAATACAAATACTGGGAAATCAAAGATGGAAAAAAGTAAGCGGGGATCACTTAAACCAAAAAATCACTTCATGTAAAAAAAAATATGCAAAGATTAAGAGGAAAATCATTATGTACATAAAAAAAACATCTTAATCATCCAATTCACTTCAATCAAAATATACAGAGATTTTTGTCTCAAATAAAAGAATTTAAAAAAAAATCTAAGGGGCATGTTAGCCTTGAATCACCAGCTAATAATACAAATATGATGAAATCTAAGATGGGAAAAAGTTAGAGGAAGAAAATGAATGTCAAGTGGAAATTCCAGCAAGAGATCTGCACTTAAAGGTGTTTGTGAAGATAAGGTGAGTCTTCATTTATCAGCTCACACCCAGCGACGTATTATCATAAAAGTGATTTAAAGGCTCACTAATCACCTCAAGTTAATGAACATCTTCATTTTTCCCAGTGTGTCTATCCACCAGGTCTGGCAAGCCGTCCCGGTGGGATTGTGTTGTGTGTGTGTGTGTGTGATACCCAGAGAATATGATGGGTAATTTTCCAAATTACGCCCTATCGTTCATCCCCATTCACTTTCCCACATTCAGTGCATCACCCTTTGCTATTGTCCCCACAGTCACACATGGATAATTTACCAGTGTTTATGGGCATTAACCTGCACACAAAAAGCTGGCTATTCATGGTTGCCACCATCCATAATGCTTAACCACACCATAAATAGTTTGCTGGAAATCATTGTCGCTCCCAACTTCTTGTAAAGTGTCTAAATGCGTTAAATGCTAATGCTTTTGTGTTGAATCAAGCTAGAAGGTGAAGTTAACCGCCCTAGGTTCCGTCCTCCCATTCTGGCCACCCAGTCAGCTGTGTAGGAACCAATGCCCCCTTATTCTCTGGGGAAGTGACCCGTGGGGACTCCATATGCAAACCAGTTGATTAAAAAACAGTTAGCGAGACACTCAGCCAGAACGGTATGCAGCAGGATGGAGAGGGGTTGACGTGGAAACGGGTGTCAAATGACTCCATACCACAAATGTTTCATATCTCCTTACAGCTTAAAATAATTTTAACTGACTGATTAATGGGCCTGATGAAAATTTAATGATTTGGTATGATGACACTTTCTGAGCAAGTTGCAGCTTCACACAAGGGCTCCATAAACTTTAGGACCTTGATGAATTAGGTCTAAATCTGAGGGATAACTCTCCCAAAAATGAAAATTCTCTCATAATTTACTCTTATGTGATTTTAAACTTCCATGGAACCGCTGTTATTGTTCAAAAGGAAGGTCAGTAGTGTCCAAAACAACACTGTACCCCATTGACTTTCATTGTTTGGACCAAAAAAAAAGAAGTTATTTTGTGTACTGTACAATATAAAATTTAATGTATTATTTAATTTAATTTAATATCTATTCTATATTTTTTATTTATATTGTTAATACTTAAGCTATAATGACAAAACTGCTCATTTTCAAACTTTTTATTTATAGAAACTAGGAGTGGCAATATTAAAATACTTAAATAAAATTATTATAAATAAGTCAAATGAATTCCATAATAAATTATATTAATAAATGAATCACAATAAGTTCTTCATGGTTTACACTTTTTTATCACCAATTAATTTAAATTGATTTACATAGTTTGTAATTACAAGGTTTTTAAAATTATTTTTTACAAAAAAAATAGCATAAATAAATTAGTAATTTTTAATAATAATAATAATAATAATAATACATTATTAATATAAAGAAGTCTTTTCAAATCACACATTTAAAATTCCTCATATAGTATATCCAGGTTGTCCAAGATCATGAGAAGCCTGTTTATTAAAAAAAAATTTAGCTGTTAAGGAAACAAATTTAAATAAGAAATATGATTTCAGCCTATGTCTTGATTTTAACTTAATTTAAAGCTGCAGTCCGTAACTTTTTTGTGTTTAAAATTTACAGAATTTATATAATAAGCGAGTACACCATGAATCCATTTTCCAAACCGTGTTTTTGGCTTGTCCTGAATCACTACAGTACACCTATAATATGTGTTTATATTCGGACTATTTAGACTGGTTCGGGTAGGTACCGCTGCGGAGTAGCCCACTATCTGCGTGATTCGCCATAGACATAAACAGAGAGAAGTAGCTCCGGCTACAATGTTCTTCCGCAAGACGCACGCAGTTCTGTTTATTAACCGCTAGAGTGCCAAAAGTTATGGACTGCAGCTTTAAATAAATTAAGCCATCTTGTGGCACCCTTGTGAGTTACTCAATGTTAATTTCGTTGACAAATAATTTTCGTCATAATTTTCGTCAACAACATTTTTTTCACCGCCGACAACGAGACGATAACGAACTAAAACTCTTTTTGAATGACAAAAACTATGACGTAAATCTATTGACATTTTCGTCAATGAATAAAAACGAGATGAAAATGTTAGGGAGGGACGATTTGGGAAGAGATTCATTCAGAACGCATCTGCTGTGTGGTTCGGAGGTTATGCGTAAATATGAACCGGCGGGACATAAGCTAACATTCACTTGCTGCACGTC
>NW_015635037.1:48483-63542 GCF_001515625.1 Sinocyclocheilus rhinocerous | reverse complement strand
TGTGTGTCACCGCAGTTAAATCGGTGTCTTATCATGATAAAACCTTAATATCAAACCTATATAATGAGTTTGGAAATTTTAGAGAAATGCTTCATAAATGCACTGTAACTAAACCCATTAGATTTTAGCTGACTAAATTTACTGTAGATTTAGTAGACTTAAATCTTATGATATTTAGTCGACTTAAACTAGACTAAAACTAAAAACAATTCAGATGACTAAAATATGACTAAAACTAAATGGCATTTTAGTCAAAAGACTATGACTAAAACTAAATCAAAATTTGCTGACAAAAGTAACAATGGAGTTACGAAAGTTCTCTCATTTATAATTTAGAAATATGTAATTTATATAATATAATAAATATATAATTTTTATCTCATTTATAATATTCAGCCAGCAAGCATGTGTCCCTCACTTGTCTTGCTTTCTCTAAAACGGCACCAAATGACCTATCGAACTAACTGATTTTTTCTTTCATTATTTCCAATCATATCAAAATAGGTGCATAATGCATATCAGTAGGCCTAATACAGGGCATAACAATTCCCCACTTGAAATTCTGGAGCCACGGTGTTTGGATGACCATCCTGGTGTAGGGATTTGTAATTGCATTGACTGGAACGTTCAGTGGATTTTCAGGGTTTTAGCTTGGAATGATGAATGGCATTCCAGAATTCGTTGGCAAGGGCTCTTGCGCCATGTAAAAATAAACTTGGCTTGGGTGATGCAGGCTGGATTAAGGATTAGGTTTAATTGTTCATTTATGCCATGTAAAGTTGGAGAACCTTCAGCTCCGTTCAAACAGACGGCGACAAACACTTCACACGCCCAGGTTTACGGTTTCAAAGATCCCAACGTGAAAGATCCACATACAAACCGAGATTATCTTGTCACTTTGATTTGGTAAACCAAGTGAGGTTTGAAGATAGTCCCGCCAATTTGGATTCACGGATTACAATTTGATTTAATTAGAAGTACAGCGAAAACTGCGATTTAAACATCGAGAAAATGATTTCAAGTGTTTGCCGTCAAGAACAATGTCACCTTGCGTGCAGTATTAGCGAAATCTGTCCTTCAAATCCAGCAAAGCCTGCTCTGCGTGGTAGGCTATCTTTTGCTAGCGTACAACTAGCGTCCTTGTCCAACTCAAACACAGAAACAGACTGGCAGTATGGCCCTCCTTTGACATGATTCTTATGGAATCCATACTTCAAGGCCCGTCCTTCATCATTGTAAGCATACACAAAAGAATCACATCATACATTGGAGCTGCAAAATATAGTAGGCTTTCAACCTCAATTACCTCCTCAGGTTTTTTGACAGGGTCAGAGAACGAGAATCAATCTCTAATAAATTAACCGTGTTGTCTCACACAAAGACGGACCATTTTTGACATGACAGAGGCCTCATTGGTCCGCCAACAGCTGTGGATGACAAGGGTGACTTTGCATTGGTCTCTATGTCCATCAAGAGCAGATGGCAAGCCGCTTCGTAATTCAGCTTCATCTAAACTCTGATGCTGTGCATATAAATCAGGTTTATCCCATCATAACTTACTTTACCTGGTTTAGCAGGAAAAGATCTTAATCCATGTCAGTTTAAACCATATGACTTTCTTTCTTCCAAAAAACACAAAACATTCTGTATGGTTCCTTTGCTTATGAACTAGGGTGGATTTTCAGAGCGTTTGCTTGGATTTTTATGGTGTTTTTATGAAGCTTTATGAACACATCAGTTCCTATTCATTGTGATTGCATGTAAGAAATAAACTAGTGTGGGTTTGAAAAGACCTGAGGGTAAGTAAATAAATGTCAATTTTCATTTTTGGGGGAACTAATCCTCTATGATAATCTCAATATCACTTGTTGAGAGAGGCCTCTCGTAATATTGTCGACTGATAAGCAAACAGAGTATAAATCACTTAATACGCAATGTTTCCCTGAAGACTACGCATTAATTGAGGGACAAGTAAATATTGACAAAGGGAAGAGTGGTCACGCCATCTCTCTCTCCTCGTTCCTCTTGCTCCGCTTTCTCTGTCTGTTTCTCTCGCCATTGGATAATTGGATGCTGACTCCACTCACATATTCCCTGGCAGGTGTGTGTGTTAAAGACAAATAGTGGTCTCTCGAAATGAGGTTCCAGCAAATGCTAAACAAACAGACCTCAAAGCGCAGCACGGACAAGGTCTCCCGTTCACAATCAGAGAACTCATATACAAAAAGAAGAGGATGCAAAGCGTTTCTTTCAAAATGTACTTAAAGCGTATTTCAATTAATAAAAATCTTTAAATTATATCCTAATATGAAGGAAACTCTGAATTCGTGTTGAAAAGGCAACAGTTTGCATGGCTTATTTCTGGTTGAATTTATTTTTTGTGAATTTAATTTATTTAGTAAAGTTGACATTACTTAATAACTGCCATCATTATAACAACTACATATTTCAATTCTTCTTATATTCTAAGAATCTCTAAACTCTAAGAATATTTGCCAATTTTTAACTAAACTATTTTCAGTTTAGGCCAACTTGAAACATTAATTAAATTTCCATAAAAAAAAATAAAAAATAAAATAAAATAAAATAAAATAAATAAAAACTGCATGTTTTTAAAAGCACATTCACTAAAAAAATACAATAAGTTTTTTTTTTTCAGCATTATTAACCTGGTCTAAGAATCTTTCATTAGAGTGAGTTGGTGACACTGGCTGACCAACATGGTACGGCCTTTCTGGTGAAACCAGTCGACCAAGTAAGTCTTGATGGTTAAGTGATAGTGGAAAAGCACCACCACAAGAGCATCATGGTGATGATTATCTACGAGATGTTATAACTGAGTGTAATTTAGCTGTTCTCAATGCAGGCACAACTACGGAAGAGAACTTTTAAAAAGACATATCCACACCTAAAGCCATGCCAGAAAAAAAAAACAGAGACCAAGCAAGTGAAGGAGAAATATACACAGAGATGACAGATGCAGAGAAAGATAGAGAGGACATCCCTCTTCATCACCTTTGATCTGTTAGTTTTCAAAGATCAGAGGGTAAAAGGTGTCAGATCAATCCCTCCTGTTGTAATAGAGCACAGCAGAAACATGCTATTTTAGAGAGGGTTGACCACAAACCCAGAAAAAAGTAATTTACTCTGGGAGAAGAAAGATAAAAAAATGGGTGTGAACTTGTCCATGTCACAGAACTGGATTTTTTGTACCAGTATGTCTCAAAAAACCAATATGCATATATCAACATGGGTATGAAGAGTGTATGGTGAATAAAAATATAGAAAAAAGCAAAAGCATGCAGAGAGTCTGTGATTGAACCACTCTGTAATAATAGGTTTCTGAATGACTAAATGCCAAAGACGATTCGTTTCGGTCTCTCATTGCAGTGTGTTTGTATCTGTGCTGTTGATGCCTGGCATTTCCCAGCATTCTGCTTGTGATAATCAGTGCAATGGCACCAGCCAAAAAGACCACAAACACACAGAGCCAAACAGAGAAATTACATATCAGACTAAAAAAAAACCATGACTACCACCAAATATAGGCTATTAGTGAGAATACAGTATATGTATTGACGCATGAGCAAATGTGCATGGTGAGAAATGAAACATGGTTCCACATCATGTCTATTTATGAATGAATGGTTATTCTGTGGATCAAGACGAAATAATTGTACAAAACACGCCTCCGAAGACAGAAATGTAGTTGTGATAAGCGAAAATTAGATATGTGTTAAACTTTTGCAATTGCACTGCATTTTTTTACTGCTATAAAAGTTTAAATTTAATACGATTAAAAAAAATAATAATAATATTACTCAGCAAGGAAACATTAAATTGATCAAAAGTGAAAGGAATGACATTTAGAAGGCTAGAAAAGATTTCTGTTTCAAATAAACACTTCACAATCACACTGTCTACAAAAATATTAAGCAGCACAACTGTGTTCCACATTGATAATGATAAGAATTGTCTCTCAAGCAGCAAATCAATATATTAGAATGAGTTCTGAAGGATTATGGGACACTGAAGACTGGAGTAATGATGCTGAAAATTCAGCTTTGCCATCATAGGAATAAATTACATTTTAATATATATTTAAAAAAACAGTTATTAAATTGTAATAATATTTCACAATATTACTGTATTTCTGATCAAATAAATATTATTAATGCAAAATATTACTGTATTTTTGTTTTAGATGGGTTTTGGGCACTTTATAGCTGGGCAGACAAGTTAGCCAACGAGCTAAACCACCTGAAAACCAGCACAGACATTTTGGGAGACAAGCTTAACCTAATTAAAACCAGCTTGAACCATTTTAGGCTAGTTTAATATGGGCATATTCCCGATAAAGCAACTGCAGTTTATGAAAATGCTGTTTTCAAAAATAATGCTTGTGTGTGATACAAAGTCAAAGCTTTTGTGTTTTATGTTATTAATGTGCACATGAAACTACTCTGCCTCCAGCGGCTCTTAAATAAGTGCTTGTACATTAATTAGCCTGATGAAACACACTTTCAAATGGGTTCTGACACACAAGAGCACCACTGACCCTTCTGACTGTTGCCTTAGGCCTCATCAGCCATCTTTCTGAGACACACACACACAAAATACCCCACCTCCGTCCTGGCATCATGCCATCCATAGGCCCCAGGGGCTGCTGGGAGCTTAGCGATACTAAACACAGAGCAAACAAAACACTGGCACCAGGTGGTGAGACCCGCGCTGATCCTGGATCAGGTCACTTTACCAAAACATTTAACCATAAAAACACAAGCTGACTTCAGAACAGCATTAAAAACAGTAGTCCTCTCTTTCTTACACAGCTGCAGCAGCTATTATACAGCATATTGAGTCATCAGCGTATTGCCGCTATGCTCTGGAAAGACAGAGAGGGCTCTGGGGAGGCACTGAAAGAGAGAGAGGCCTTCAAATGCTGATTATTTACCTCCTAATTGAAACGCTGATGGAGGGATGCCGATCTCCTCCTTCCCTGGAGCGTCTGCCCTAGTGATAGCTGGATAATTGATTTCAGCGAACGCTGGTTAAATGTGACACACGGGGGTTTTAATGAAAATCTGGAGACCGCAAGTCATTTATCATCTGCTGGTGAGAAAAAAAAATGTGGGGAAAAGGAGGTGCTGGCTGTTGACAGTTTGGAGAGGATGAGTGAAACAGTTTTGGGTTTTCAGGGAAGCAAAAGAGGAAAGTAATATGCACACAATTTTAAAAGTATGTACATATAATGAACTTTAAGTTATACAAAGATGTACAGAGGTCAATGACATGACCATATGACCATCTATTAAGAACTGAAACATCATTTCTGAACTCAAATTTATTTTAATATGTTGTGGGTGTGGGGCTTACTAGTAACAATGTTATTATACAATATGTTTAAATAATTCTAATAAATAAATAAAATCGATGTTGGCATAAATAGTTTGGCTGCATAATGTTCACATTTTATTTCTTAAAAAAAGGCAGTAAAATGATTTATTAAAATATTATTTATATTTTGTCCACCAAATCAAAGTTAGGTTGGTGTAACCAAGGTTATGGTTTAAAACCATAAAAGAGAAACATACAGTGCCGTGAAAAGGTTTTTGCCTCCTTTGGGGCAAAATTTGTCACACTTAAAAGATTCAGATTATCAAACTCATTTTAATATTACACAAAGATAATGCAAGTAAATACAAAATGCAGTTTTTAAATGATGATTTCATTTATTAAGGGAAAAAAGCTGTCCAAACCTGCCTGGCCCTACTTGAAAAATGAATTGCCCCCTCCTGTTAAATCATGAAAGAACTGTGATTAACCACATTATTATAGAAAGCTGAGTTAAATTTCACTAGCCACACCCAGGCCTGATTACTGCCAGACCTGTTGAATCAAGAAATCACTTAAATAGAACCTGTCTGACAAAGTGAAGCATGCTTAAAGAGCAACACATCATGCTGCGATCTAAAGAAATTCAAGAACAGATGAGAAACAAAATAGTTGACATGTATCAGCCTGGAAAGGGTTATGAAGCCATTTCTAAGGCTTTGGGACTCCAGCAAACCACGGTCAGAGCCATTATCCACAAATGAAGAAAACTTGGAACAGTGGTGAACCTTCCAAAATTACTCCCAAGAGCACAACGACGACTCATCCAGGAGGTCATAAAAGAACCCAGAACAACATCTAAAGAACTGCAGGCCTCACTTGCCTCAATTAAGGTCAGTGTTCATGATTCAACAATAAGAAAGAGACTGGGCAAAAACAGCATCCATGGGAGAGTTCCAAGGCAAAAGCCATTGCTGACCAAAAAGAACACAAAGGCTTGTCTTCCGTGCTTCTAGTTAAAATTGCTTATTTCTCTGGATTTAAACATTCTTCGAAACATTTGGGATAATGTAAGTACACAAGTCAGCAAAATATATAACACTGTTCTTGTGGTTTTTGGATATTTTAATAAAATAATCTTACATATTGTGCCTTTAAATCCGATTGAGATGCTGTTGCATGATTTTAAACATCCATTCATGCTGGAAAACCCTCCAAACGCTTGATTGCATTTCTTGCTGCAAAGTGTGGCACAACCAGTTATTAGATTTAGGGGGCAATTACTTTTTCACGTAGTGCCAGGCAGGTTTGGACAGCTTTTTTCCCTTAATAAACGAAATCATCTTTTAAAAACTGCATTTTGTATTTACTTGCATTATCTTTGTGTAATATTAAAATTTGTTTGATGATCTGAATATTTTAGGTGTGACAAATATGCAAAAAAAAAAAAAAAAACCCGGAAGGGGGCAAAAACCTTTTCACGGCACTGTATTACAGAGAATAAAATATATTGATAATAACAATGATCCACAAGAAAACATTATATTAATTTTGGAAGGTGTGTTTACACCACCTTACATTTTTAAATCAAATTAAAACATTTAAAAAAAAATTAAACTAACTTGAGTACAAATATGCATTGGCACATTTTTAACTGTGCAATCATAATTAGCATGTCAACTTCTTGTGTTTATTAGCGGTTTAGAACCACTCACAGTAGCTGCTTCACTCCTTTTAAAAACATGCAATTACTACGTATACATTTACACTCATTTAAACTACATTGACAGAGACAACAATGGTGATAACCAATAAATGTGCCTCTGTCCAGTCATTGTGCTATGGCATGACATATTTACAACAATCATGCACCGGCTCAGCTATCATATGTGAACAGCACATGAATAATTATTGCATTTATCTTGGGAAATTCTGTATTTCTCTGTTCACCGTTGAATAAAAGACACATTGAAAAAAATAGACATACAATGCAGAAGACCTTGAATTAATGAAAAGGTCCTTTACCTTCCTTCATCGCTCTACCCCCTCTCACTCTTTTCCCAGTTTTATTTTGCAATATATGGTGTTTACATTAAAAATTCAAGTGTAAGTGTCATTCATTTGGTTTTTTATGCGCCAACACAACCAAAGATTCATTAAGATTTGACCAGTGGAATTTATGTTTTTCAATTTAAATTGTTTTTCATACTTCTACCCTCAATGTTAGAGATAGATAAATGAATGCCCTCAAAACATGTATTCAAGGGCAGTTAAATTTTTTTATCTCAACTGCTATATACTGAGTATCTAATGGATCTGCTATTTGAACTGTAAATGCAGGAATAACATTTTTTTTTTATCTCATTTATTTTTAAGTACTTATATACTATAGGATACATTAATATATTAAATTTTTTTATATATTAATGTATCCTATAGTAAACAGAATGTCAGTTCATTTTATGCAATGCAAAAGTGTCAATGAAGAGACTGTAATTCATGAACTGCGCATTATACAATCCTAGAATATTTCAAAATGTAAAGAGATAAAATGGATGAGAGATATGAAATAGAGCAAGAGAGAGAGAGAGCCGAGTCTCACAGATGGACTCATATTACACTGGATTGCCTGTGCATCCACCAGGACACCTTAATTGGTGTGCAGCCTGCAGGGTTGCACTTGAAGTCTTTAAATTGTCCATTTTTTCTATTGGGGTCATGTTAAAGTGCACCCCCAGGCAAATGGGCAGGATGTCAATGGTTCCCCCGGCACAAGCCTGCTGTCTCGTTGCCACTTGATAGACTTGCAATTACACACTGCATCGCTCACTGTCATTTCATGCCCTTTTACTCATTACTACATCATCCTTCACCGAATCATCATTAGTTAGTATGACTGCTGATTTTCACCTCAGTTCTCCAATGATTGCTTCCACAACCTGTTAGTGAGGATGCTCCAGAACTGTAATAAAAATTTAGAAACATCTTAAAGGTGAAATAAATCATTTAATCACTTAACTCTGTGTGTTTTAGTCATTACATGGCCTTGTGTCATTGCGTGTGTTCTGGACAATGACCCCTGGCACAATCAGTGGCCACACCATTACCCATGATTCAGTTGCCTGCTGCCCCTGTGAAATCTGCATAATGGCTAGTCATAGTATGACAAAGGAAGTGTTGACCCCTCTCCATGGTTCTCACATCTTTTGGCCAAAGAATTTCCATGACTTTTCCAGTTGCTTATTAAATAAGGATTTAAAAAACATTTTTTGGCCAATAAAATATTTTAGAGCTGAACGTAACTTAAATAAAAAAAAATCTAACGTCCATGACTTTTCCTAGTTGCCTATTAAATGTTTACTAAAAGCTTTAATTAGGTTAGTATTTACATTGCCTGACACATCAATGCATACTTCATGAATTGCAGTCTCTTCATGGACACTTTTGCATTGCATAAAATGAACTGACATTCTGTTTACTAATGCATACATTAATATATAAAAAGAAATCGATCTAGAATTATTGAAATAAGTACTGAAAAGTAAATGAGATAAAGTAGATTTATAAATTTTTTATTCGTGCATTTGCAGTTCAAATAGCAGATCCGTTAGATATTCAGTATATAGCAGCAAAAAGAACTGCCCTTGAATGCGTTTTAAGGACATTCATTTCTCTTCCTCTAATGTTGAGGGTAAAACTATTTAAATTGAATAACGTGTTAGAAATGATCACTGTTGATTAACAAATCAATAGATTCTTTATCATTTATCAGAAGTTATTTATTGTAATTTATGTTTGACTTTATGTGTGTGGCATTGACGGAAATCTAAACCGGTCTTTATGTGAACCAAGTTGAAATGTGGTGCTATCAAGCATCAGCAGGTGACAAACATAGCCTTTCCGTATCCCTCTCCATGATGCTGTGAGTAACAGCAATAAACATGGAATATTTAGCTAGTCCTCAGTGTTTGTACAACTGCCCCAGGTTGCCAGATCCCCATTAGCATATTTGGGCTTTGGTCTTTGTTTTACTTTGACCTGTATAATAAATGTCACATCCACAACACAACAAATCAAACGTTTGTTAATTTCCCTGGCTTTCCTCTGCAGCTGCGGGCTCCCATTGTGCCACCAGTTTTTAATTAATGTGATAAGTAATACTTGCAAGGCAGCAATGTGCTTTTTTTCTCCTCTTTTGCTTTTTAATTGGGTGGGCTAAGAGGAAGGAGGGGACACAAGGAGGGCTGAGGAGGGGGGCTCCGAGCAGTTTTTAGAAAGTAAACAAGAGTAAATCTAAGCCATCGAATGTTGTCCTTTTACCTGAGGAGGTCGAGATATGCAGACAATGAGGCTGACATGATTTCCTGTGGTATTGTGTAAACTGATACGCTCAGAATTATGTCTCATAATCTAGAGGCGTTTAAACAAGGGCTCAAAATGCTTACAAAGAGCACGGAAGCTCAGTCTCACACACACACACACACACACACACACACATACACTCGCAGTCTTGAAGAGACAGCTGACATTTTCCCTCCCCTAAGAGGCTCTCTCCACAATACTCGACCTCATTGGATTTTACACACACACACACACACACACACACACGGTTCGGCATATTTCACTCTGCACTTACTTTATGAAGCTCTGAAGGTTCTAAAATGATTCTCATGGGCAGAAAATGCACATATACTTGCATATGTACAATGCATGTATACAATTCAATGCATATTCACCTATTTGTTAGAGTAAAATAGAAACAATGATGATAAAACTTACATTTAATGTATGTTTAAATCAGTAGTTCTCAGCCTTTTTGACTCAAAGCCGCCCCATTGTCCAACAATATTCAAAGGCCCCCCAAATAAGGTATTTCTACTTTGACAAAGCTTTATTTTTAAATTTGTTAATTAACAGAAACTGGGAGTGTTGATATATTAATTATCCACTATTCATTTAGTGATTCCAGAAATTTGTAAAAAAAAAAAAAAAATTTATTAATAATAATAATAATAAACTCATTAACATTACTTATTGAGGAAGGAGAAAAAACGAAATATGATTTTAGTTTACATCTTTTTTTGAATGTTTTAGCAATTCAATTTTAAAATCTAATTTAGTATCTAATATCTAATTCTTTTTATATCTAATAATATTAATATAAATTATGGAAATATATTAATTTAAATAATTTTAAGTCATTTTCTGGCCCTTTTGGCAGTTTGCTGAGGCCCCATGGTGGGCCAGGGCCCACGAAGTTAGTGCCCTCTGGAGGCGAGTAAGAGGCGTTTACTTCAGAAAAACCTCATGTCCTCTTACCATGCGTTCACACCGGTGAACAGTCAAAGCGGCAAACAGCGGCGAGGCGCGTCTTGGACGGTGTGGGCATCGAGGAGAGTTGAAGTCAGGTCAACTTTATAGTAATGAGCTTTGACACGGTTCGGCGGCAACCAATCAGAGTATAGAAGTTCTCCGCTTGAGAGGATTCCAGAGAACGCAGTCCTGTAAACTTTAGTTCGGACCACATTAGTTCCCAAGCATTTTCACGCTAGAACACTTGTTTTTCAGCGCAAATGCAATTAATTTGCTCAAAACAACACCGATTTGACCAATTACATTTAGGCTACACTTCAACCAGGACAGTTTGTAATGTAGGCTGCGCACAAATTAATGTTATTGTTAATTAAAGACCAAGGCTAGTAAACGTCTCCTATAAACTGCATGTTGAAATTAGGCTAGCACTTAACCATGAACACAAAAAACACACCACACAAATGGTTTTTATTGGTTTATTTCGTTAGCAAACTATAACTATAATTGTTAAGTTCTTTCCATCGATCAATTTATTACTTTCACATTTAAAATATTTCATGAGGTTAACTTATACCCTACTTGTGGTCAGTCTGCACAAGATCAACATGCTTGTTTCCTTTGCGGCTCCTTTATACAAGCATTCGATCTACGTAAGAGCGTCAGAGCATCCACAAATCTTTCTACAGCATTGTTGGCAGGACGGCCAGAGCGAATTTTGACGCTCTCGCTGGCGGCGGTGTGAACGCACAGTTAGACCAATGAAACCTTTTTATCAAACCCAAACGCTGAACATGATTTCAACATCCATGTTGATCCTGGAACAACATTCCAGATAAACCAATCTGAATTGAGGGATACGTTTACAGGAAATGACAATTTTAAGGGCTTTTCACACTGAAAGCGAAAATTCGGCGCGATGACGCTTTTGAATCGAAACAATAGATCCCTATGGGGCTATTCACACCAGACGCGATCATTTGCGGTGCGAAAAAGCGAGGATTTTTTTTTCGTCCTGTGTGTCGATTTTTTCCCCGTAGCTCCACGATGAAACGGGCCATCCAATCAGATTTGAGCTTAGATCACGTGCCCAGAGCAGCAGCTGTTGCACAAAAGGGTGCGAGTGGTGGCGCTGTTTCGAAAACCAGTGTAAACAAACACCGAAGAAGAGTATCCCGGTAGAGAGAAGAGCGTGGATGCCGAGTTCCTGTTATCTTTGGTATCGGAAAACAGATTTATTCTCACATGTTCTTAATATAATTTCTAAATTCTCCATTGAATTATGTGATCTGGAGTGTCCGTTTTTTTCCACGTGTGCGAGTGTTATGAGTCAGAGCGCGTTAACTCTCTAGATCTTCCGTGTTTAAAAAAAACGAGTGAAACATTTTTCTACACATGAAATATGAAAGTAAATAGACATATGATTATGACGATATGTTTTCTGTATGTGTTTTGTATGCAGCTCATGGTAATTTTATAACAATAAAGGATGTTTATGACAATAAGCAGTGTGGAGTTATTAAACAGCCTGCAAAGAGTGCATGTCTGCCTATTCTAGAATCAAAATCAACTATAGATCACAATCGGAAGTTATTACAAGCACTCGATTTCACTCGATGGTTTATAGTGGGTTTTAAGCAAAAACAATCGCATAAATTTTCAAATGTGGCTTGATGCTAATTGTATATTTATATTTTAAGATGTTTTCTTGTAAGCATTATAGATAGTTTGTGTTTCTGGTGTAGAACCAAACTTTATTTAGCTATATTTAATGCTGTATATTGAGCAGTGGACGATGTTAAATCCATATGAGATACATATCTGAGTAAAAATGCATTGCTGGTCGGCACCACCTAGCGTGCAGGCGTGAATTAGCAGAAGGCGAACAATCGTTTCGTGCTCGGTGTGAAAGCAACGTTCGTCGGCGAGTCGCCTCGCTTTTCGCGCTCAGTGTGAAACGGCCTTTAGCCTTACAACCAGAGTGAGGTGCTTCTACACACTTGTTATTCAACCATCATTTCCCACTGATTTTAGGGATAAATTATGGGTGGGTTAGGTTTAGGGGTAGGGACAGGGACAGGGTTAGGTCTATATTTTTGGACAATAATGTTGATCCAGGAAAATGTCTTACTTGGCAAAATCACGGTGACCAACAAAAACACTGAAGAATACTTCCTCAATGCACTATAATAGAGACAGAAGAAAAATAAAAGAGAAACTAAATACATTATACAGCTCATATATATTTGGTGGTACATTAAATAAACTGGTCCACTGGTTGAGTCCTGCTGAGAGCTCCAGTGTAATAACAGAAAAATACCTCACCAAGAGTCACTCTATAGCTGGAATCACCACTTCTGACTAACAACGGCAATTATCAAACTCTACACAAACTACCACCGATCTCTCTTCAGGTAGGGTTAGAAACAAGTGTCACCCACTTATCAGGAGGGCTGTTGATCACAACCACAAACCATTGAAGAGGAAGAGGAGGACTCACGCAAACAACAGACTAGTACTGTAGGACCGATGTATTGGAAAGCCCAAACAATACAGTGGGAAAATCAGATTCGGTGGAATGGGTTTAAATGTGGTATAAATGTGTTAAATAGTGCCTGCGCTCATATTGGAAGATAAAAGCATAATCCAATTAGCCTAAATATTTAACAGATAAACATGCAAAGGACAGGGGATGTTAACTAACATGTTAACTATGAAGTTCTGCTAGCATCAAGTCATTAAAAAACACCCAGTAAAACCTTATATAATAATAATAGTCATATTAATATGTGACCCTCTTTTTCTAACCTCAACAGCACGTGAATGTAGCCAGTGACTGTAGTAAATATCTGGCATAAATATCAGAAATTGCAACGCCCATAACACTTGTCTTTTGCAAATTTAATAAATGGGTTTAAAAGAGACGCAAATATATCTGTTAAATCTTAATTAATGGACAGCGGCTTAATAAAGCAATAACCCCCAAGAAGTCGTGGTTTACAGTGAATATATTACAGCTAAGGGGTGTTGTTAGGCACGATGCAGAGCAAAGTGCTTAAAACCCCCTTAGCTGTTATTAATTATAGAGACTCAACTGGAGACAGTTCAGATTCTGCTGTAAAGCAGCTCTAAAAGACAATAGTGTCATTATATCAGTCACTGAAGTCAGTTCAGTGTTGGTTCAGTTTAGATCAGTAACAGTGTGAATTTCATCCGTTTTAGTTCAATTCAGCTATAAGCAGTTACAAAATGCAGTAATGTCGTTATTCAGTTTGAGTCAGCTCAATATTGATTCAATTCAGTTTAATTGATGATGTTGCAAGATGCACTTCAGTGGTGTTAGTCATGTAATCACATCGCTGTTTGTTTGTTTGTTTCGTTTTGCCACTTCTTTTGTTGTGTGTATTAATATGTCAGCAAGGGCTGTCACTAACGATTATTTTGGTAATAGAGTGATTGGTCAATTATTCTGATGGTTAATTGAGTAATCAGATAATTATAATGAATTTTTGTAGTAATAAAAATTGCCCTAAGCAAACAATAGCCTTTAAATGACTTAAAATACATACATAATAGCAATGAAGTAATAATAATTAGTTCAAATAAAGTATCAAAAGCAAGTAATCATATGGTTTTACTGAACAAAACTGTTAAAGTAATCATTTATTATAAACAATAGAGCTAAATGTACATTACGCATTATTTAAAAAAATGCCTGTATAGGGCGCCAACGGCCAGACGATTGTTTTACACTTTACTGCGCGATCTAATCCTTGTTTAATATTGACTAAACATTTAATTCAAATGTCCACTTAATCTTTTATATTTGCCCATTTCTTTACGACATAAAGGCTACAGCCACTGTCATTTCTTGAATATGTGGCCATCTCAACGAGTAAATTCAGAGCGAGGGTTTAAACTTTTATTTTTAAATCGAGATGGAACAGTTAGCATATTGAGAAAGATATCGATGTATTCTCCTGTGTTTGCATAGGTTTATAAAGGATTTTCCTTACAAATCTGATGAAATGGCGCACGTTGCATTCCCAGATGAATGTTATAATAAAACCAAACTCACACCAATAGGTATGGAGTTTGAGATGCTCCACACATGTAAATGATAACAGTTTGTGTGGAGCAGCATTTACTGTGAACAAAGCCGCTCTGACACGCACGTACGTAACCGACACGCATGTAAAAAACAAATTAAAGCACATATATTTAACCTGCATCACATATATTTACTTAATTGAATCGTAGCGTTTGTGAATCCACAATAGCATTATGTGTTATTATGATTTTTAAATGGGTTTAATATATCTTGCAGCCTTGGAAATTGGTCTAATAATGCGTTTCATGGATTCTCGTCCGTGGAATGTGCCACTTCCGGCCATCAAGGATTTTTTTTTTTTTTT
>NW_015635037.1:17593-48417 GCF_001515625.1 Sinocyclocheilus rhinocerous | reverse complement strand
TATAAATTATTTACCTTACAAATCTGATGAAATGGCGCACGTTGCATTCCCAGATGAATGTTATAATAAAACCAAACTCACACCAATAGGTATGGAGTTTGAGATGCTCCACACATGTAAATGATAACAGTTTGTGTGGAGCAGCATTTACTGTGAACAAAGCCGCTCTGACACGCACGTACGTAACCGACACGCATGTAAAAAACAAATTAAAGCACATATATTTAACCTGCATCACATATATTTACTTAATTGAATCGTAGCGTTTGTGAATCCACAATAGCATTATGTGTTATTATGATTTTTAAATGGGTTTAATATATCTTGCAGCCTTGGAAATTGGTCTAATAATGCGTTTCATGGATTCTCGTCCGTGCTTTTTTTTTTTTTTTTTTTTATAGAGTACTCGAATTGAATCCAGGAATTGTGACAGCCCTAATGTTGGCATTATACTAGAGTTTTGAGATTGAAAATTGCATGACATTACATACAACTCAATATAGTTCTGTTTACACAGCACAGGTTTATCAAAGAAGCAGTTCTTTCATAAAAATTGTCACACTCACTTGTAACTGTACTGTGTGATTGTAACCCTATGATACAGAACTGACACCTGTATTCTGCTTCTGTGTGAACGTGGCCTCAGAGCAATCTTATTGACGGCTCTCATGTGAAAAACGCCTCATTTGTACAATTACAGCCGGCTCTGAAACACTATCACACAGCATCTTTTAACAGTCAGCAGATTGTCTGCCGACCCACCAATAATCAGCTCGGTCTATTCCATCTCTCCTCTTCAGACCCCATTGCTCTGGTGCGGCCACATCAATGGCAGGATCAGACTGCCGCACTAATCACCACTGTCAGGATGAAAGAGGCAAGGTTAATGTCCTCTGACAGAGGCATGTACACCAGCGATCTAGATAAGAAAGAGGCCAGTATTATTGCCCCAAGGCTGCCCATTTCCTAGTCGTGGACGGGGTATTGTGAAGGCAATCGATGTCACAGAGCCCTGGTCATGTGTCTTGTTCGTAACATGTATATCATGCCCGTCAGATCAGCCATTGAGGAAACGGTGAGATATATGGCTAGGGGTTGGGTCAAAGAAAGACAGAAATAACAGTGCTTTGTATCGCTGCCAAAGCCTCTTCAGATTTATGATGCCCAATTACAAAGGAGTGTGCGGCCACCTATTTTCCATTAGCCTATCAAAATCTTTAGTGCTTGTTTGTGAATAGGTTATCAAGGCTTTCAGAGGAGACAATGAATTTATAGCCCCCTCGCATTCCTCAAAGAGAGACGTTTAATACTGGGCCTTTGAAATGCATGTCTGTCTTTCCTATGTCGCACATATACACACACACACACTTAAAAGGACAGGTAATGTGCATTAGATGCCAAGCTTAATTATTTCAATTAAACCAGCAATGCAACCTTTAACTTTATAATTTGAGCTTCTATTCGCAGGCGAGCAAGGGAATAATTTCGGTTTTGTTTTTTGATCATTGCTTTTCAATGATTCTTACCACTGATTGGCTTTAGAGCCACAACCAACAGTTAGTGCATATTAAATCTAACCCTTTTAAACAAAGACTATCAGCCTATCTGTTTTTCATTTCCTCTACCCCATCTCAAGAGTAAGAATTGTTCTTGGCGACTACAGTAGCGGATCTAACAGTCCATCCCACTAAAAGAAGTCAAGTTGATCTTATTCTGTCATGTTTGCTGGCAAGTTGCCCTCGGTCTATGACAGCTAAATAACACAGCGGAGGAAAATAACCAAGAGAAGCGGCACCTGCTTCAGTGAGACAGATCCAGAGGGAGCAGAGCTTTACAATACAGTATTTGAACACGGTTTTCCAAGTTTCTTTATATGCTTTACTTTAAGATGTGCATTTTGGTTTAATAACAAGAATAATATTAGCTTTCAAAAGAGAATCATTTACACACGTTTTTCAAAACATATAATATAATAACATTTAAAATTGTAAATAATTGTGAAACATGTAAAGTTGTAAATAAAACAAAGATTATTGGAGTACATTTTAAAAGTAAATACTCTTTCAGTCTTTCTACTTCAAAATCTCACATTTAATGTAATATGACACTTGCCAATATTTCGTAATTATTTGTAGAATTTACTAGCAATTTCTGTGTGAAAAGGATTTCAGAGTAGTGAATTTTGGAGACCTAACGAAATAAGTGAAAACAAAAATACATGTTGAGTTTGAATGATAGTGAGTAACTTTCAAGCAAAAATTACAAGAAATCAGAAGCATTAGGTTGTGTTAATAAAACACATTTTGTCTAATAAATAAGCAAATATAATATGTAGCAGGCCAAAACAGATCACACACACATAAATCAAAGTTTTCGAAAATAAATAAATAAATAAATATTATATATAATACAAGACAAAACAAGTGACTAAGCGTTTGACATTTAGATACCTGTCCAGCAGGCACCAGTGGCTGTCATGGCAACCGATGGTGGCGTTTGGGGCATGCATGCTGTGTCACGGCCATTTCTCCGACACGGTTTAAGAGGCTCAGTGGTTGGTCACATCGCAGTTTTAGGAGTTTCTTTCGTTCTCCTCTCCATTGTCCCTTTCTAACTGCCACGTGTTGTCAGGCAATCAAAAACCGAACAGGGAAAAGAGCCGAGATGGTGCAGGAATTCACAGGCAGTTGACAGACGGCACTTAAACTTCAGCAGGCCCGTCCATTCCTGCCTGTTTTTAACCCTTCCAGTAAACCCATGGGGTGGATGTGGAAAACCCACACGGATCAGCTAATTGTGCTAGATTTATAGATTAGCCAGGCAGCTGTCCGCGGGGATAATTGTGCTAAAAGTACTGTGCAGTTTGCTCCTGCTGTGGTCCGCTATGAAAGCACCTTTTTGCACATACAGTTCAAGTCAGAGCGTCTGTCGAAAACAAATGTGCTCAGGTCGCATTGTGTCAGGGTTTCACCCACAGTAATAAAAACGTCTGACTCTGCTAGACTGCACCGGATGGCGGCAGTGGCATCGGACCAGTTGGAGACTTGTTTACAGTAATCTGTTTACAGCTCTTGCATTTGCGCACAATATATAAAATAGTAGGACGTCTGATGGTGGCCAATTTCACAGCGTTCAATGGAGCGCTGCACGTGCTTCCCGTGCCTGTACTTTTCGTGCTGCATGTCACAATAGACGCCATGTAGCGCGTGCTGCAGTAAGTCGTGGTATTATTAGCACTGCATTTGAAATCTGCACAGTGAGGTTCTGGTTATTTATTTGACTTTCTGTCTGCATGGGCCCATATAGGGGTGTGCTACCAAATATTGAATTATTGATGGTGTACATACATGGTCTGCTTTAAACACCCAATGTCACCAAGAAGGAATTCTGCACAAGTGACAATTCCTGAGTAACATTCTAACAAAATCTTAATGAAGCTAATTTCTAATAGAGCGAATAGAGTCATGACTTCAGTTTGCAAGCCAACCCAGAAGGCCAATTCTCTATGGGTTCCCTCTGGAATTTTTAAAATAGTATTTTTGATATTTAAATAAAGGTGTGTACTTAAAGGGGTCATATGATGCTATTTTAAAGATCATTATTTTGTGTATTTGGTGTAACAGAATATGTTGACATGCTTTAATGTTCAAAAAACACATTATTTTTCAAATACTGTACATTATTGTAGGTCCTCTATGCCCCGCCTCTCTCAAACTTATCATGATATTCTTACAACACTCAAAAAGCAAATAAGAAATGTTCACAGTTGTTTTGATTTACTTACAAGTTGTTCCATTAAGTTTGCTCCGGTCGCTTGCGAGTCTCCGCCATGTTGAATGGATTCTTCTGAACGTCGGTTAGAGCAACGAGGTGACGTCACTTTACGTCACTCAGTAAACTTAAAAATAATAATTTAAATAGAAGAGTTTACTCAAAACTGTTGAGCCACACAAAAATAAAACTAAATTCCTCGTTCAGAAAATGCAATTGTTATAAGTTGCATCAACGATTTAACAGACTTTAATTGCAGTGTTCTTAATCTTTATAAGTTAGTAGTACTGTTCGGGTTTACAGTGTGGGGGCGTGTTAGAACGAGCCGTTTTAGGTAGGCGTGGTTGACTCTTAACTTTTATAAAGAATATCTCTTTGGATTTGAGACTTTAGTCTTTGCAACTTTACAGATCTTCTTTATGCACCAAGAGCTTGTAACACTCCAAAGAGAAAGGAAAACTTGAAATCGCATCATATGACCCCTTTAATTTTAAGAGACAGTTTAAGAAGGTTTTGTTCACGCATGTAAACTCATTCATGTGATAGTCCTTATTTACCATCTTGTTAGTGATAAAAACACAGTTTCAAAATGTTGATTAGGTTGAACAAAGCATGACAGTCTCTTCAAGTAATGTTAAACATACAAGCATTGTTGTACTCATTATAAACCGCTATTCTAAAAATCCACAGGATGCTTGAGAGGGAACTCATGCTTGATTCTCTACAGGTACTGGGCAAGTGCAACAAATTTGACAGCTACAATGGACAATTGTACTGGGTACCAACATTTACAATGTAGACCAAAAGTTATAAGCTAAAAGTTCATCACTAAAGAACCACATTATACAAATGTTTTTTTTTTTAACTCATTTCTCTACACAAGTTACTTTTTCAAAACAGCAGTCTATGTGGGATAAACACAGACTTTTTGGGTTCCTTGTTGCAACGGTCTCCTTCTGGCTTGCTGAGTTGTGGTCTGGAACACTTAAATTTCAAATTTCATTTTTAACTTTTAGTAATTTTGACTGCATTGGCTGAACTGAATTAACCCGGATGATGGCACTATCGCCTGTAATGCTGCTTTACATCTGAAGAATCTGAAGAACTGAGTTTCCATAATTGTTCTGCTATTTCCTGTTTATTTCTGCAAAGCTGCTTTGACACAATCTGTATTGTATAATGCACTATAGAAATAAAGATGACTTGACATGATTAAACCATTTCCGTTGCTTTGGCACAAAATGCATTTAATGACTACATCTTTCTAATTACATGAATTCTTTTCTCAGTCAGGCACAAAGGCCAAAACTCTATGTAACTAAATGGCTAATATGCATGTTTACTAAATTCAATAACGAACAAAATACAAAACTGAATAAGACACCAACTTTCTACATTTCTACAGTAATGCCATCTTGAAATATGTTGCAAATCTAAAAACAATTTGATGTAGTCTTTCAATTTCATTAGGATCTTTACAATAGGGGGCAACTTATGAATAATTTTGTACTGTAATGTTAATATGGACCATATACTACAGTGAATTAAATCATTTTTTACAAAAGAAAACACTGTGTAATGCTACCTGTCGTTAGTGTTTTTAGATCATTTTTTACGAGTGACAATGTGTGTTTGTTGGTTGAAAACCTTTGAGAGTTATGGAAGAATGACTTGCTGTGAGATGTATGGAGTGTTTGGTAGTTTTAAAGCCTCTTGGACATGAAATGTACTTCTTTGCCAGGCTGAAAGCTGCTAAGGAGAGCTGTGTTGAGAGCTATGAAAAAGTGACCCAAGTATTGAGGAATGTGTCCAAGCGATATTATTAACACTAGTTCTGCTGTCGGCTCTCAGCTGAAAGAATATTTGACGGAGCAAAGGCGCCCTCTTCTGGTTACATGACATGACTGTTTTTACAGGTTGTGACTGAAGACAAACACACCTTGTTGTCACAATCACACATATAATATTGACTAAAACACTAACACAACAAGAAGCTCTCTACTGTTTAGAATTCACATGCTACACGGTCCACGTTTATATTCCAGTACAAAATTATTCATAAATTGTCCCCTTTCATATAAATGGTAATGAAAATGAAAGACTAACACCCGTGTTCAGCTACATCTAATTGTTTTGATAGTATTTCATTTTTTGGATTTGGAATATATTGCAATAGGCCTATAGTATTACTGCATAGAAAATTGGTGTCTTCTTCAGATTTCGGGTTTTTTTTTTATTATTATATTAGGTTTTGAACTTAGGTTTAACAGTTTTGTAAAGAGCATGTAATCGTGTAGAGTGCGAGAAAGGTGAGAGAAGAATTCCCTGAATGCACTGAAATCATGAAAGCAATGGAAAATGATCCACAGTTTAGCCCACACAGACCGCTGTTGTGCTCACAGTGTGAAGAGTTTTGAAAAAGTGACCTATGTATTGAGAAATGGATCCCAGCAATCATATAAAACTGTAATGAACAAGGCAAACATTTACTCCTAGTGTGTGATAGTGGTTTGTGAGATCAGCCATTGAACTTTCAGAGCATAACATTTGATTTGGGCAACATACTAAAACAGTCTTAATCTAAAATGCAATTCTTATATTTTTAATGTTGTTATTAAATTGATCTTTTGAACTACTGATTTTCAGGTTTGCTTGCTTATGCTTACTGAAAACAGCATCACAACAGTATATTGTATAGTAACAGCATATATACACTTATATATACATATAAGTGTATATATACACTTATTTACAGAACCAACAAGAATGAAAAAAAATTTTGATTTGATTTAATTACCTACAAATATTAAATATTTAGCATTAAAATATAAAAAGTAGGCCTCAAGAGATTCAGTCTCTTTTGAAATATTTTCTCCTAATTCTGTCCTGATACTGAATATTAAACAGATGATTCCAGGCACACTACATGCATGTCATGGAGGATACTGCCATCTTCTGGTCATTCGCTTAAGTTAAATGCAGCAGTGCTTTACAGTCCATGAGGCTTTGAAACATTTAAATCTCATCTTGAAATTGAATAGATTAGAGTTTAAGTATTATTAAAATGTTTATGTTTTTTGTTAAACCTCTTGCAGAGTTTGCACTTTATAAATCTTGGCAAATTCAATTTAGAAGTTTAATGATATGAAATTAATTTAGATAGATAGATAGATAGATAGATAGCTGAGATGTCATTACTACATGCATGCTTGCTGTAGAAGATTCACTGAACTATATGTGATGCTCTGTTTACTTGCTAACATTGCTCTAAAATGTACCCACAAATGTACATTTTCTTCTCACAGTCACCCTCTCTCTCACGTCCACTGCTTCACACATGCATTTTCTCCATTCTCTCTGGGACAAGTGAAAAGATTACCTCTCTAATCCACTTTACACTGTCTCATCTGAGTATTTTTTTCCTTTTTCTTCTCTTTCATTCCCCACTCCCTGGCCTTTACTGTTTTCCTCAGGCACTCATCCCTACAACTTCCTGAGTCCTGACAAAGACTGATCCTATTATAAAAAGGAAACAAATGATCAGACAGCCCTGTCTAGAAACCAACACTTTTTTTCTCCTAATAGGCCTGTCTTAGAGAGTTCAGAAACAAAGCTATAATGGAACCCAGCTATTAAAGTAAAAGAGAATGAAGCATTCCCATCAGATGTCACACCTGTTTGTAGGGCTGGGTTTCTCTCAAACTGACGCTGACTTTGAGTTGTTGTGCATCACTGATATGTTTCTCCTAAGTTTCACATTATTCAGTGTCAAAAAAAGAAAGCTGATGATTGTCATCCTGTGAATAGGCCAATTACATCAAAATACACCTATGTGCCAGTTTTGCTCAATGAGGACTGTTGTATGAAAGCTCATTTTAGAGATTACAAGTGCAAAATTTGGTCCAACATTCAGGTGTGATGTTTAATTGATGGAGAAAACCCTACATACTGCATATCACATTTTTGGAGATATATATCAAAAGCATATTTTAAGTCTGCAAGAGAACTCAAAAACATTTGAAGAATGATTTGTTGCACTAATCATTTCCCTAATTGAAAAATCTATTTTGAAGTTTCTCATTTTATCATTACTAAAAAAGATTTAGATATCTGATTTGTGCCTCAACGTAAAAAAAAAAAAAAAGAACATCTGGGAAAATTAAATAAAGGGAGCCAGAAACAGAAATAATTTTTTTTTTTAAACATAGAAATACAGTGAGAAATGTGTAAAATGCTTGTTGTTGCATGAGTTGTGTACTAATACAGCAATGACAATTCTAGTCTAATCTAATCCGACAATTAATATCACTAATTAGAATAAAGAATGTTATTTAATACAAATGAAAGATGCATGCAAATCTGAAACTGTATATGTCCTACTTAAAATGCATTGCAAATAGAATATGAATGCATTTAGTCTAAAATGAAGATCACAGAGCTTTCTATGCATGCATGTCAGACTGAACAGTGCAGCAAGTGAACCAGACTGGCCACCTGAACTTCCTCAGCACGACTTTTTCAAGCACCAAACATTTTTTGTAGAGAAACAGAGTTAAGCCAAGGACAAGCCAAAGCAGTTTGACATATTATATCACAGCAGCACAGAGAAAGATCAATTAGTTTTTGCAATATGTGTCTTTTCTGAAGTTACTTGTTTCATAATTGCAGCCCAGGATTCTGCTTGTGTTGTCAGACAGAAGCGACACGTAAACAGCTGTCAAAATCAGTTTCTACTCACCACTGGTCTCCGCAGAGATAAAACAGAAGAAACTTTCTCATCTTTCCTTCCCAGGTGATCTGAAAAGTAGAGTGTCCTGTCTGGAACGTTATCCCACAGAAATTCACCTTCATTCCAGCGAATAAATCCAATGTCCAAGTTCACATGTTTTCATGAAGACCACTTTCATTTGAACCTGCTGATGCTCCACGCTGCCTCCAATCCAGCACTGAGCTCCTCTGCAGGTAATTCAGAGTTCATCTGCCTGTTCAGCTGAAGACCAACTACCTCCAGTCTCTGGTATTCCTGTCAAATACCAAAAGCCAGACAAGGAAGTTATGGAGAGAGAGGGAGAGAGAGAGGGAGAGAGAGAGAGAGAGTGAGAGCGAGAGAGAGAGAGAGAGACTGTGAAAGAGAGAAAATGACAGTGTGAGACAGAACGAGAGAGAGGTGACACAGAGTAACATCAGTTATTGCTCTGGCATGTGTTGAGACGCATATAAGCCAAATCTCTGTAGCCCTTTATTCGCTGCCACACTGCCTCTCTTTCTCTCTCTCTCTCCTGTTCCTTCCTTTTCTCTGAGAGCATGCATATGTTATTATGCTCACAAAAGCCTTACGTATTGTTTATGAATTACCAGCCTTCCAGTCAACAAAGGCTATTTTCATAAGAAACCTCCATTTCATTTCAGCTTCAATTTGATTACCAGCTAAAGAATAGAAGCCCTTCGGCCAAACCCCCAGTGGCTCCCCTCTGTTCTCCCTGGTTTTATTCATGCCCATTGAAAGACCTTTATTGCTTTCCTTTCATACTGACAGAGGGAAAAGCTTTTAGAGTGAACCGTTGACAAAAAAAATATTGCACAGCTATTTTGCACAATAACCAAGTGAAAGAGAGCACCCGGTGTATGCAATGTGCCCTTGCTGCTCTTCTTTCTTTCTCTGTTTTCTTTATATATTTTGATATTTTTCAAGCACAAGAATGGGGAATGAATGGTTGTTTGTTCAGAGAGAACAGATAAGGCATCTTGCAGTCCCACAGAACATGTCACTTTGAACACTAGTCTACCTATTGAATGGTCCAGGGCAGAGCGCAGGAGTTTGGCACAGGGCAGCCGGTTTTGGAGCTGGTGAGTTATGCTGTCTTGCTATGGAGAGTGTAGAAACAATTAACAATTGGTCCTTGGTGTATTGGAACACAAATATTTGGTCCAAAAATAAGTTATTTTCCCCCTTCAAAGAACATTTGAATTAAAATTCCATAAAATAACAGTTTTTTCCTACTGTCAAGAACTTTTTAACCATTTAAAGAACCTCATGTGCGATGGAAAGGTTCCATGTTAAAGATTCCATTACTTAACATTAGTAAATTCATTAATTAACATTAAAGCAAACATACGTAAGTGTTTTACCTTGAAATATCAATTTCAAAATCATTCTAGTGGTACACTGACTTCTAATAAGGCAAATGGCTTGCGTTTCTTTACCACGCTCCCCATTCTGGGACTGGGAATATGTAAATTTGAAGAAGAGTTTGAATTCCGCGAAAATGGCGGATTGCTTTACGGCAGCAACAAAAACACATGTACAGTACAGCTATCCAGGACAGCGATATATTTAGACAGTGAATTCCACACACTTAACTGTAGGGGGCTTCCAAATCGGAAAATGCACAAAACTACATACAGATGCTTTAAATGGGTCATATGATGTTGCTAAAAAGAACATTATTTTGTGTATTTGGTGTAATGAAATGTGTTTATGCAGTTTAAGGTTAAAAAAACACATTATTTTCCACATACTGTACATTATTGTTTCTCCTCTATGCCCCGTCTTTCTGAAAGGTGTCGGTTTTTACAAAGCTCATCTTTCTGAAAAGCAAGGTGTGCTGTGATCAGCAACCAGCACGGATCAGCTCCAGGCATGAGGAAGCGGATATTGTCCTCTTTTGGAAGGCCAAACAAAGAACGAAACACGCAGCGCCTTCACGACATGGCGGCCGCAACAATACTACAGTGAGAATAAAAGTTACGCCTTCTTTCTTTGCATGAACATTTGGGCGGCGTTATGCAAATCTTCCCACATAGTGAGGTAGACATGTGGGGGCGTGTTAGAACGAGCCGTTTTAGGTAGGCGTGGCTGACTCTTAACTTTTATAAAGAATATCTCTTTCGATTTGAGACTTTAGTCTTTGCAACTTTACAGATCTTCTTTATGCACCAAGAGCTTGTAACACTCCAAAGAGAAAGGAAAAATTTAAATCGCATCATATGACCCCTTTAATAATGAGCAACACATTTGTTACAATATTTATTAATATATGTTAACGTTGGTTAATAAAAATACAACTCATTGTCCATTAAATAATATGTTGAACTTAACATTAATTAAGATTTAGAAGTATTTTCATTGTTAATTTGCGTTAACAAATGGAACCTTATTGTAAAGTCTTACAGCTGATTTTTCATGGAACCACAGATGTCAATAAAGAAACTTTTTTTTTTAAGTATGTGCAGTAGCTACACACTACCTCACTGTCACTCAGCGAATCTTATTAGGTAAATGATAAATGACATCGGGACATGCAGTGTTTGTACAGCTTAGTGTGCAAAAACAACAACAACAACAACACAGAAATCAATCTCCATCTGTGACTATTCTGTCGTTATGTTTACCCTCATGTCATACCTGCATAATTTTTTCTTCTATGAAACACAAATGGAGATGTTCTGAAGAATGTTCTTTTCTTTTCCTTACAATATTATATTTATTTTTTTATTTTTTTGCACACAAAGCTGCTTGACCTCAGAATACAGCTCTTGCGTCAAATTTATTACTTTTGATGATCTGTCGCCATTCACTTTCATTTTATGGAAAAGAGTAGTGCAAATAGCAATTTCGCTTAACATCTCATTTTGTAATCCATGGCAGAAAATCAAATAAGTTTGGAACAACAGAGGTAAGACCAAACTTCCTTAAAAATCACCTCAGTCTTTCCACAAAACCTCACGTATGTGTGCATTGGACTCTGTATATAGCCTTTCTCCTCTGTGTAGGCCTAAGTGTTAACAAAAACCAAGCGAAACACATGAGACAGCAGTCAAGGCTAAATCCGACGTTTGTTCCAGACACAAGAGACAGGAGCGAGGACAAAGGGGTTCTTCATTTACCTGCCTGTCGTTAAGAAAAACGGACTGTGTGCCGAGTTATCGCACCGTTTGATCTGTGCCTTAAAAGATGAATTAGATGCTCTTTTATGTGTTTTATGAGTCTTTGTATTTATGTAAGAATATTCAGCAGTAGACAAAGGTGACTGATCCATTATTCATCCCTGTGCTAAGGCAGGTCTGGCAGTTTGAAAAGAGGCTGACATTTGAGCTTTTTCACCAACATCTGCAAAATTATATCCTTTCCATTGTAAGTCAATGAGGGGCAGTCAGTGCACATAAAAGAATGAAATTTGGCCTGTCACTTTCATAAGGGTGAAAGTATACAACCTCATGCGGTATAAATGGAAAGGAGACAGAGCTTTTGTCTTTCATCCGGTGTTGTTCAGTCAAATGGGGTTTAAAACCTGATTTCGAGAATGCTTAAACAGTATTCTTGGTCAAGCAAGAATATAAAGTAGGCCATGCTACATAATCAACTTTTTAACCTGCGCTTGACGTATTTAAACATGACTGGGAACAAACAAAAAAAAAAGGGTTTGTTCTTAATCATTTAATACAAAAATTAAGCAACTAACTCAAATGATAATGATTTCTGAAGGACCATGTGACAAAATATACTTTAAAAAAAACAGTTATCAGTTATCAATTCGTTTTGATCAAATAAATGCAGCTTTAGTGAGCAAAAGAGACTTCTTTAAAAACCATTACAAATCTATCTCACCAACCCTAAACTTTTGAACGATAGCACACCCAGCAAAGCCTTGTTTTCATTCACATAATATTACATTTGTAATATCACATCTATCCTGACCGGTTTTGGGTTAGTTAAAAGGTAATTAATTACTAGCTACTATAATTAGGCTACATCTTCAACAGTGTAATTAGATTACTGTAAGAAAGTATTATTATTATTACTATTTTCTATCTACTTATTACTAATTACTGTCTAAATCCCGTATCAACCTCGACCATTTGATCAATAAGGATAGACATGAAACTGAAACTATTTTAATTTTCAAATAAATCATAGAAAATTGCATAAACTATTCTTGAAGGGAGAAGGTTACATTAAAACATGCATTTTAACATTAGACGTTACATTTTTATGTTAAACTATTGTTTTATATAGAACTGTTCTATACTCTATACAATATTAAATGCAATTACATAAAAGTAATTAAATTACAGAAAAAATAAACGTAATCCCTTACTTAACTTTTTCAAGCGAAACGTAATCAAATTACAGCAATCAATTACTTAGAAATGCATTACACCCAACACTGATCCTGACTAAGGTTGTGACAAGCATAATTTCTTTCATTACAGACTGGTGTGAATAGAAATTGAAGTGAAGTATAAAGATACCATGTGTGTAAATCTTCTTTAGCACCATTAAGTCCATTCATGACTGTCTAACAGTCCATGTACAGTCAGTGTAGCTGGGAATATGATTTTGTTAACACAATTAAAACTTTTGAGACAGCACAGAGCAGCTCAATTAAGTGGCATTTAACATTTTCTGTCTCTCTGTACCATTCTCTAGGCTTTGTCCTTATGTAAATGTGTCCTAAACGTCAGTCTTTCTCAAAATGTCAAAGTCGCCTCAGTTCTTACACAAAAGAACAACCTGCCTCCTTCTGCATGAGCCTCAGCCAGTGATTAAATCTCCCACAATGCCTTGCTGTCCCTGAGGATCGTGAGTCTTTGGAAGCGTTTGGTGCGAGTCATTGTTTGCCATAATAGGGCTGAGGTGGAGGTAGCGATGTTGGAAAACAGATGTGAGACACACACAAGAGGGTTTGCCACACCTGCACACGCAGCCCCGTGGGTTGAAATATTACTGTGCCAGCATCTCAAACAAAACAAACAATGCTAAACCTATGAGCAATCCAGTGGCATTTTCATCATAATCCAGATATTCTTTCATACAACTCGAAGAAATAAAAGAAACGGTATCAGGCCAGGAATTTAGATTGCCAATGAATATTGATTTCGGTTGGAGAGAGAGTACAGAAATACTGTATTTTGTGTCATTGCTTGATATGGAAAGAAGGAGAAACATTTGAACACCCATCACATTACCAGTTTACACTAAACACAAAAACAGTCCAAAATCCACCTACTTCTCTTGAGTTTCAGCCGGTTTGTTCGGCAGCTTCCATCTGCATCTGTTGCCATCTCAGTCCTGGAGTACACAGACAATGAGAACGAAACAATGGAGGAATTAACAGAAAGACGGTTTGGCTTGTGTCATGTCTGAACGGGGCAGTGTATATGGGGCTTGGGCCAGATTTTATACATGAACGGCTTAAGTTTGTCATGCTACTTTAGTGTGAAATACCAGTGGTATATCAATTGACTAGCAGCATGTTTAATCTTTTGATTAAGATTTACATTGCATTTCATTGAGACAGCAATGACTATTGAGGCCAAGTACAAGCTATTAGACAGAAATGTGTCACACTGATATTATGTTGTATTAAGTGAACAAATCACAGATTTATTGAGAGTGTGTAATAGCAAAATGTTGTGTACTATATCAGTGAATAAGACTTTAAAAGACTTTTAGGGTTGTTGTTTGTCTTATTGTAAATTAACATGTTCAACCCAACTCACATCCTCATTGTTTGTGTAAATTATATCATTTGATAATATACCCTACTGTTAAAAAGTTTTTTTAAAGAAATTGATACTTTTATTTAGCGATGATGCATTAATTTGATCAAAAGTGACAGTAAAGACATTTATGATGTTACAAAAGATTTCTACTTCAAATAAATGCTCTTCTTTCTATTCATGGAAGAATCTTGAAAAGTATCAGTTTCCAGAAAACTATTAAGCAACATAATAAATTACAATTAATTTATTTTAATCATTTAAATAAAAAAGTTATTTTAAATTGTAGTAACATTTTACAATAATACTGCTTTTAATTATTTATTTTATATTTTTAGCTGGTAATACATTACATATTGTTGATATTGTCATCATACAAGGACAGATCTGGCAACAGAAGAATGAATTTAATGATGCAAGAGAGGAATGAGACAAACACAAATCCCCTTCGAAGAGTCACAGTAAGAATTTGTTTTTATTTAATTCAATCAGCAAGAAAGAGAGAGTAAGATAGAGAGAGTGCTTTGGGAAGAGAAAGTAGATGAGGTCATCTGGAAATTTCACAATACACAGTCATTTAGCAATAGACAATATTTCATTTAAATACATAAATTAGACAGACAACATAGAAGACTCTTAATCTGTCGGTTTCTAACCACAGATTCAGTGTTAATTTAAAATCACTCTTGCATACATTTTTCTTAAAAAGGTTCTTTGAAATGCTGACAGAGCTAGAAATGCTGACAAAATTCTGGAAATCTCCTTTTTTCCAAAAAGGCACATTTCTGAGCATTAAATACAATACAGGATTATTTCTGTACATAACAAAACGATCTGTGAATGCACAATTAGTGTAGAGGATCATAATAAAAGTTTTAAAAAAAAGATACAAGCTGCAAGGTGCAAAAGAGCAACCGGAAGAAATTAAAACTGAGGTTATTGTAAAAGCAACTTTGAAATGACACCCCAAAAAAATCTCTAAAAAAAAAGACTAGTTCCCTCAGAAATGTCTCTAGTATTGTATTGCAAGGTTTTCCATTGGAAAAATCCTACTGAATGTCATCCCTTATTGAACATATTGGCTAATGATTGAAAATGTCAAAGGACGCAGGCAGTGATGCAGGCCTGGCAACATTTGTAGGTACAGTGTGTCTATCATCCCTGAGACTCCCAGTTTTAGACTAGGAACCAATGACATCTGTGACGGTGAGCTAAATGATCAAACTGCAAGTTATTTTGGCTGCTTTGCCAGACCACACCTGATCCTGTAGAGATGTTTCTGATAGATGATGTCCAGGTTCAATACATTTCTTTATCTTTATCATATCTGAAAATGAACTAGATACTTGGCACTGGCAAACAAAAAAGGCTTGAAAAGGATCAAGTTTAAAAGGCGTAATACTGTGACTGCGGGGATCAAGTTCAGTTTTGTCACAATATTTACAAGTATTTTTGGTCAGGAGTTAAGACTGATACTACACTCAACACACAATTATCAGATGCAGTTTTCATAAATGTACAGATGGGCTCACAAATTCGTCTCATCCCAGGATGGGTCGTTCATACTCTTTAACACTTTCCTGACAATCTTCTCCAGCTCTTTCCGTGCCTTTTGCTCTTCTTCAAGAGTGCGCTTCATTCTCTTGTTGTCCTGGTCATGCAAAATCAGAGAATCCGGGTCACGGCACCAGATATTGAATTTAAACAACATGGCAACACATTAAGTATAAGCAAACATTTACATGAGGCATGTGGACTAACCTGCTTAAGTTCTTGAACCTCATCCCTTAAGGCATAAACTGTATCCACCAGACTCCTGTAAAGGACATCCAGATGAAATCATCATGAACAACTACTGAGATGTTAAATGGATAGTTCACCTTCAGTTGGTCCAAGTTGACTTGCATAGTGTTTTTTTTTTCCATACTATGGAAGTCAATGGGGACCAGCAACTGAAAGTGAACGTTTTTTTTTCCTTTTACAATATCATTATAAGATTAATCATGATAAATAAATGCATAAACTGACAGCCCTAATAAAAAAAAAAGTAAATAAATAGGTGAATTAGATGCAGAAATCTGAGATCTAACCTTTCTTCGATTACAGTTTGGCCATTGCTCTTTGTCTCTTCCACAATGATTTTCTCCTCTTCAGGAAAAAGCATATGTGGCCCTGACTCCTTCCGTGATCCTGAAAAAAATGTAAGTGTTAATGGATTAAAAATGGAACAATAACATGTTGAACAACTCACTGACAGGTTATATAACTCATACCAGTATTATTTCAGTATAATTGAGATACTATTATAGTTTTTTATTAATATTTTTAATTCGTTTTTTTTTTTTTTTTCATGTTAACTTTGGTTAAAATGTTAGTAATTTTGTTGTGTATTTTGGCATTTTTAGTATGTTTTGTCAATGTATTTTTATTTCAGTTTTAGTTTTAGTTAACTATAATAATCCTGAATTGTACAGAAACAGAATTTTAGGATGGTGTACTATTAAATGTGAATGTATCTGTCCTATGAAAGCCATGGAGCAAAAGCACTGAAAACATCTTTCTTTCTCGTTCACGAACAACCATGTCTCCAATATGTTCACAACCTTACATGTTAACTTCAAAAATTATATGCTTGCCACTTTCAATGCAAACAAAATGTATATACGAGCAGCAGCTCTTACGGGACATAGAACCCATTCTGTTAGTGTGAGTTATCCATATACTGTCATAGTCCGAGTCTTCAGATTGATCAGAGGAGGGAAATCCGCTGCAACGGCAACCCACAGCATCCACACACGATTGGTCAACATCAGCCAGCACATGATTATGCATCAAATCAGTGCCCTGCCATGCTAATTAGGGATGGGGATCAAACCAATCATATTGGAGAGGACAGGTGGGTTAAGAGCATGGACCAAACCAAGAGGAGTAAAGTGAGGGAGAGCCCAAGATGCCAGAAAAATTATATAAATGACAGAATGAAATAAAAATATAACAATAGTGGGACAACATAAGAGAGAAATGGGTGAAAAAGAAATGGATGGAAGGAAGGAAGAGGAAAAGAGACAAATATTAATGTTAAAAAGAGCAGAAAATATTAAGAGTGATCAACGCACTGGTAAAGAGTTTAGTCAACATATTAAAATGCAGTAAAGATGTTGCAGTACTTCACAGACATATGTAAAAATGTTTGACAGAGACTTCAGGACAGATTTTGTAGGACTCAAAATATGGGACTCATATTCCAAAAACACTACCCTTTTAAAGTTTAGGATCAGTAAGATTTTTAATGTTTTTGAGAGAAATCTCTTTTGCTCACCAAGGTTGCATTTATTTGATCAAATACAGTAAAAACAGTAATATTGTAAAATGAAATGAAGCTGAAATTTTAGCATTTAGAATTTGTAATTTTTACTCCAGTCTTCCGTGTCACATGATCCTTCAGAAATCATTCTAAAATGCTTATTTGCTGCTCATGAAACATTTCCTATTATTATCAATGTTGAAAACAGTTGTGCTGCTTAATAGTTTTGTGGAAACAGTGATACATTTTTTCAGGATTCACTGATTAATAGAAAAGAAAAAAATATATATTTGTGACAATGTAAAAGCCTTTGCCTTTTCTTTCAAAGAAATCAAACTGCCTCGAAGCTTTCAAACGATAAGTGTCAAAAATGCCAGTATTATGTGGGATCCACAGTTATATTGTCCTCACTCATTTACATGGACAAATCCCATCCCAGAGTCTGGGACTGAAGTGAGATTTGAAAATTGCAAAGCAAATGAAAATCACAAGAAATTACATAAAGGTGTAGACTAGAGAGTACATACTTGAGTTTAGTGTTTGCCGTGTTTTAGCGCTTGTGCAGTATGCTTCGATCACTTTCAGGATCTGAGCATCCTCCTCCAGAGCTACAGTACCTGATGGAAAACAAGAAGAGCACATAAAAGATGCCAGGGGTAAGAAAACACTGCGAGAATATAATAAAGTCACTATTTACTGTTATCTTACAAACAGTAAACACAGAAGCAATACATGTGATGAGTTTGTAACAAATACATCACATGCATATGCAGAAAGTAACAGAACATTAATAAACTTCAATAAATCATTAGTGTCATACTTTTTCTCACAGCAAATTCCTCATCAGATGGCTTCCTCTCAGATTTTCGTTTGGGCAGAAGCTTCTTCATGCTTTTGGGACTTTTACTGAGATCCTGAAGGACATAATAAAATTAGACACAGATAACCAAATTGAGTCTCATAGATAAGTTTATTTAATAAACAGATGTTAGTTAATAAATAATACGTTTTAACCATTGGTTTATAGTGATTCTTCTTCTAGAGATGCTATTAATGTGTCAACATACAGTTCAAATGTAACATGATACCTCTTTGTAACACAAGGCAGCTGAGGGTTTTAGGGGTGGCGCAGGTCGGAGACAGCTGAGACTCCAGGGCTTCTGGGTTTTGGGAGGCTCGAGGGGTCCCCACATCATACCGCTGTAAGGGGTTCCAAGTGAAGAGAGGTGAGGAAGAGTGTGGTAGACTGGAGATCCGCTCACACCTCGACTCTCTGAGTGTCTGGACGGGGTGAGAGGGTGAGACGGCAGCTGAACAGGAAGGAGACGAGCTGGTGAGTGACACTGAATATCGCTGAATATCAGTCATTCTTAATATAGATATGTCACAGAGTCTGATAATTTTTTGAAAGATGTTAATACTTTTATGCAGTATTTTTAAATTGATCAAGATATTGATCATGATACAAAAGATTTTGATTTTGAATAAATGCTTTTCTCATGATTTCCACAGTACAACTGTTTTCAACATTGATAATAATAATAAGAAATGTATCTTAATCACCAAATCAGCATATTAGAATGATTTCTGAAGCATTATGCGACACTGAAGACTGGAGTAATGATGCTGAAAATTCAGCTTTGCAATCACAGAATTTTAAAAACATATCCAAACACAAAACTTTGTTTTTTTATTTCATAATATTACTGTTTTTACAGTAATAAATGCAGCCTTGTTGAGCATAAGGATTTTCTTTCAAATTGTACTGACCGCAAACTCTTGAATGGCAGTGTATGCGTTTCTCACCGTATGGCAGGGAACATTCTGTGGTTTCAAGTTGCTGGTCGAAATGCGTTTGGTTTGCCGGTGTAGATGATCCACCCAGTCCTGAAGATCTTGCTGGTTATTACAGATCACCTGGATCCGCTCGATCATATTTCCTGCACACACACACACACACACATCATTACTGCTCAAGCATATGTATTCTCAATATCTAGCAATAATAACATTTGACATGAGGGCAACTGGGTGGGAAACTCACCAGATATTTCGAAAGCATTTTTTGTGGTGTCACTGTCCTCTATTTTATTTACAGTCATTCCAGTCAGAGGTAGCTTCCCCTGTGTAAGGAAATCAACCAATCAGCTGTCAGCATTTTAGGGCGTTATTAATACTGAGATCCATTCTGAGGTCATTCTAACAGAGTTATATGAAGTAATAATAGAAGAATATGAAACAGGGTAATAATAGAATAATATGGAGTATGAAATTCAGCCCTTTCTCAAATTCAGGATTTTACTGCCCAATTTTCAAAACATGAAATAATAATATAAAACATGTAAAATGTACAGTATGTAATCAGTGTGCAAGCAGCATCTACGTTTAACACAATTGTGCATTTTCAGTCATATCTGTGTATCGTTGTCACCCTTTGCTTTGTGCATGATGGTGGGGGTGCTTTATGTACCATAACAGATTTCAGTAATTATACAAAAAACTACAAACTGAAGGTAATTCAGTAAGTAATTTTTGCTACAAAAATCAGAAAACGTATAGTGCAGTGAAACACTGATGGGACTGGAGAATGTATTTATACTACAGTGAAGATTTACCTGGTAGATGAAACCACTCATTCGAGGACTAGCAGACAACATGAGAAGTACATGAGGAAACAGCAAAAGGTATCGCTCGTTCTTCTCCTGATGAAGCAGAATATTACAATGAAGATTTACACTGAATTCAAAATCAGTCAATTAAAATCTAAGAAACAACAATTTTCAATTTTCAAACAAAACAAACGATTGCTCTTAAACCAAGTTTTTTTTAACCAGGGGTCCATGGAGAACATACAAAACAGTTTGATTCTTGAAATGTTACATTTCTAACTATAAATGAACGTAAATTTAGCTTTTATTTTTTAAATACTGGAAGTCCCTGATGGTTGGTTAAGTGCTGAATACCCCTAGACTATTTGGTAACATTCACCTCTGCGCCGTGGTTCTGGATGAGGACTTGAGACATGTAGAGGACAGAGCCCAGGGTCTTCATGCCCTCCCCTTCCCAGCCCCGAATAGACTCCATCAGAATCTGCAGCTCAAGTTCCTTCCTCTTCCTCACTTCCTGACACTGGGCCTGAAGACACAACAACAAACATTCACAAATAAGCCCAGCATCCCATTCTGAAAGATAGCGCAAGTCAAACAAACAGTTCATCATCACCTCACACATCCTTCATCCTTATATACTCGTGAAAACAAAGAAACTCAATGATGTTGACCTATAATACTCACAGAGAGATTTTTAAATACTGTCATGCTCTTCTGAATGTCTGGATAATCTGGATGAAGCGTCTGAGCAGAACAAAGAAAGAATATGAGTGAGTACTGGTATACTATATAAACACACACAGATTTGGTTTCATTCCATAACCAGAATACTTACACTACCCTTAAAAATTTGATGTCAGTTAAATTTTTTTTTAAAGAAACTAATAATTTAATTCAGAAAGGATGCATTAAACTGCTTAAAAGTGACAGTAAAGACATTTATAATGTAATTATAACAAAACATTTCTATTTCTACTTTCTATTCATCAAAGAATCCTGAAAATATCATGGTTTCAACAAAACTATTAAGCAGCACAACTGTTTTGAACATTGATAATCATAAGAACCAAATCACCTTATTAGAATCATTTCTGAAGGATCATGTGACACTGAAAACTGGAGCAGTTTGTCATCACATGAATAGGTTACATTTTAAAATGTATTCAAATAGAATAGCCTTGGTGAGCATTAGAGAAAATCAAAATCATAAAAAAAATCGGAAAAACCAGCCCCAAACGTTTGAATGGTAGTGTACATTTTGACAAGCGGTTGAGTACCTCCATGTGGCGCTCCATCTCTTTCAGTAGTGTGGGGTATTTCTCCAGTCTCAGGAAGGGTTTGCTCAGGCCCGTGGTGAGTGTGAGGATCCCTGGGCTGTTTGCACCTTTACTTTCCATAAACTCTCCTAATTCCTCACTGAAACATACACACAAACAAACAGACGCTGATAGACGGTGTTTCTGAAACTCAATTGTTAAGAATGAATGAAAAAGCATCTGCCCAAGATCAATCGTCTATGCACTGTGCTTATTGCGTTGTTACGCACCTGTGTTGTGTAAGAACGTTAACCGCAGATGGATGATTGGAGCAGTAGGTCACATACAGACTCCTCATCTGAGGAACGAGGGACAGGAAGAAGCCACCTATTCTCTGCTGACTCTCTGGAACTCTGCACACAACACACACCAATTCATTTAGAAATAAATGTTTACTAAAAATAAACATATAAATGAATGTTAAAGTTGAACAGAGCTAAAAATCGCATAGAGGAGAAACAATAATGTACAGTATGTGGAAAATAATGTGTTTTTTTAACCGTAAACTGCATAAACACATTTCATTACACCAAATACACAAAATAATGTTCTTTTTAGCAGCATCATATGACCCCTTTAGACTTCTAAGGTGTGTTCTACCAGTGCATTACTGGTAACTGCCACTAGATGTCAAACTGTGAGCGAGTGAATGAAAGAACAGGATGGGGACTCTTACTTGACGCTTTCCTCCAGTGAATGCACCAGTGTCTGCTGAAATGAGCTGATCTCCTCTAGATTTCCCATGATGTGACTGATGTCTGACACGTTGAGCCTAGAAAGAGAGATGGATGGCTACTGAACTACTATTATCTCTATGTTATGTTGGACTCTGGGCTTGTGTTCTTACCTGTCAGTGGGCTGTAATGCTCTCAGATACGTTGAGAGGAGAGTCTGTAGCTCTTTACAGTACTCCGTCTCGGTTTGTACAATATTCTGAACCACCTGTGCATATGACAAAAAAGAACAACAGTTATGCATGCATGACAAATTAAAAGAACAAATTTTAAACATTATTATTAGTTTTATTAGTATTAGTTTGCAACAGTGTAATGATATAACTGAACACACCAGACTGTGTTGTTCAAATGTCATGCATCTATAATATCATATCGATTCATAGTTAGCATATATGACATAGAACATAATTTGAAATGCCTAAAGGACCGAAAGTTTAAATCATCAGCATGCAAGGAAAAAAGGGGTAAGTACTCATGATTGGTCTCTTATTATCACAAATGCTCAACATTTAACAACCAGACAGTTATAGGTGGTACACAAATAGGAGAAGCACATTGCTTTTGACCTGTTAGTTTTCCAAGTGCAAAAAGACTAGAATCTAGGGTCGATTTTAATATGTTCATTATCCTTGAGGACAAAACACTGCAGGCGAGAAACGACAGAACTGGGCCAGTCCTGGCATGTCATGATAAACTCTGATTTCAGTCTAACTTAAGATTGAAAGACATCCCTGTTTGAACAAGGCTAGCTAACCTCTCTTAATACATCTTAGCAGCTAAAACCTCAAATGCAACAATAAATCTTCAATCTGTCCTCAAATAGACAGCAGATGAACCTTGAGATGCAGCCATTACCTGGAAAAGTATTACAACATCAATTAAACAATGACAATGAAACGAAGTTTCTACCCAAATGTTGTCAGGTGGATAACCTGTGGAATTCATCCAAAAATATGTATTAAAAAGGGGGGGGCTGCTGGAAGTTTAGAAATGCTGGCCTAGTCCATTAAATATATAAAATATTATAATTTTTAATTGTTGAAATCAATTTTTTTATACATTTATATTTTATACAAACACAAATATGGAGTTGAGAGGCCACTGGAAAATATATTTAAAAAGCTCAAAATAAAGGTTTTTTTCCTGCTGTTTTGGTCAATTAAATAAATAAAATTAATTTAGAATTTTCTTTGTAGGAATGTATTTTTATAAATTTACATTTTTTTACATAAATATTAATTTTAGAAAACATAAAATAAATCAATACCAATATTCACTCATCAATTTACAGAATTATAAAGCAATTATAAAATTCTGCAGAGCTTTCTGAAGAGATCTGCTTCCACATATTTAATGTGGCTTTGAAGACAGATCTATATCTAAATATACAAGAAATATGTTTTATGGATACAGGAACGGCCGCATTATAACAGTCCAAACTTGAAAATGCCAACTTTTTTTCCCTCCAGAGTTAGCCAGGACCGAGAAAAAAAGTTTGTCTGTAAACAAATGTATGCAAGCACCCCTGACATGAACAATACCATTGGACGTCTGGACAGCCTGACAGTTACAGCCCTTTCAAACTGTGTCCGTAACTTGAATGGGTCTCCTCCCCTAAAGCTGCTGTAAAAGACTGAACCCTGCCTGACCTCAAACTAGCGTCCTCCCTAAAACACACACACACGCTCTTCATCTTCAGCCGGTCTTCAGAGGAGTATAGGGTCAGTTACTGCACATTCTCATCAAACATGACACATAACCAACACAGACGCACAGACACAGACAGCGCAGGGCCCCAGGCACAGCTGTCCCCCGAGTCAATGAGATGGAAAAGATGACCTATATTATAGCACGACTGAGAGACAAACACATGCACTGAACTGATAACTAAATACAGACATTCATAACAACACTTTTACATAAAAATACGCAAATAGAGGCCCAGACACACACATTCTCTGTCAACACCTCTAAAAATTCCCATAGAAGCATATTCACACACAAATTTTTGTTTTTCTATCATGGTGGGGACTTTATTGAATTCTACTGTTTTTATACTGAGCTAATGATATAATGATTTCTATCTCCTGCCCCTAAAGCCATCCTTCACAGACTTTTCTGCATTTTCATTAAGATTGTTTGTTTACCAAGCCGTTTTCCTCGCGCACAATGTAGGTGACTTCAATCTTAATATCCTTGTGGGGACATTTGATCCACACAATGTAGGCAAAACCCGACCTACGCATACACATTAACAGCTCACTGGGTTTGCAGAGGCTCAGATGGAGGCTTCTGGGACACGTCGCATGAGGAAATGAAGCACAATAAAGGAAATTCGCATACACTGAGATATACAAATGATCTGAAAATGACTTTTATTAACAAAATTGTTTTTGTCTGGATGTTTAACGTGTGTGTTACTGACATTAAATCAAACAAAAACCCGGAGCAGCATTTGCTGGTGGGTGTTTAAACTTGGATTATCAACTCTTAAATAAGTCTAGTTTGGCGAGGCTTTTAAACCCAGATTAAAGCCTTATGACTGTAAATTCGCAAGGATTAGTCCAAGGCTAAAATCTGAGAAAACAGGACACAGCACTGCGTCATAAAAACCCGTACACAAATTGAATATCCTTGCAATGCACAGTTTTAACCTCGATGTTACTCAAAAAAGAAAATGAGTGGCATTGCATTATCATTATGGTTCATGGATACATCTGGTCCACATACATTATCGTTCAAAAGTTTGGAGTCTGTAAGATTTTTTATTTTTTTAATGCATTTTAAAGTTGATTGCATTGAATTGATCAAAAATACAGAAAAAAAGTAATAATGTTTGAAACAGTAGAGCTTTTTAATATTTTTGTGGAAACCAGGATACATTTTTCTCATGATTCTTCAATGAATGTACAGTTCAATATAACAGCATTTAACAACAAAAACTTTTATAATATTGCAAATGTTTTTAATGTCACTTTTGATTAATTTAGTGCATCCTTGCTGAATAAAAGTATTAATTTCTTTTCTTTTAAAAAAATCTTACAGCCCTACACTTCTGAATGGTAGTGTATATATTGACTATAGGCATATTGATGTTTATGTCAATTAGGATATAAAGAGAAGGATTTGCATTTTGTATTCACGTAAGTTGAATGTGCTCTTCATAGTGAAGTCTAAAATCACAAAAATCTGTTGCAGTGTTTCATAACCCTCTAAAATGATTCATAATGCTGCTATCACAATCACTCCTAATATCTTAAACCTTAGTCTTATCTGTCAAGTATAGGCAGGGTTGGTGGTGTGTGCTTGCTTATTTGGTTAGGGAAATATCAGTGCAATACAAACTCCCCAGAGGCACCACTTCCACCCCACGCGCATCAGAAATAATCAACACGCTCCATGTGGAAGGTGTTCTGTGCCACTAACGCAACACTCCAGCACATCTCTCTTACCACATTATAGTACATCTTGCAGTAGTTAGTGGTCTCAAAGCCTTTGGGTGGACTCTTCAGCGTTCCAGACTTAGGTGACACAGGTTTGTCTGTAGGAGAGAGCAAAAACAGAACAAAAGGTAAGGAGGTCACCTTAGACCAACATCTGGAAACATTTTGTTTCTGTTATTGAATATCGAAATACATCTCTCCTGCAGTGAGCAGTCAGGACAGCAATATTAGATTTAGATACCTAGAGGGGGAGATCTGAGTTTACAGGAAAACATTATACTTCTTCTTCAGCAAGAAGACGGTTTGAACATTTCACTTAGTTCAATCCATTATGGTTCATTTACACTAATATCAGCAACGTAATGTGTGAACTTCCTGGAATCATCAAAATGGAACATTTCTCATGCTTTTCCACAAGAAAACATTCAGTTCATTGATAAAATCCATTTTTCTCCACTTGGCAAATGTGTGATTTTTGTTTTCCTAAGTTCTCAACAAAAGAGCTCAACATTTCCACAAACCAAACCATTCATTAGCGGTGCTTACTGAGCTAAACATCATATTTACTATTGCACATACTTAGGATTAATGATTTGAACAAATCTAGTTTTAAGAGGAATAATTCACCCAAAAATGACAGTTGTGTCATCATATATTCATTCTCATGTTAATCCAAAACTGTATCACTTTCAAAAGGAGGAAGAAACTCTCCTTTTGCGTACAACTGAAGTAAGTCACACAGGATTTTTAGATGAACTACCCCTTTAATCATGTAATCGGAGCTCAAAGAAAACAGTGCATCGCAAACCCTACACTCTTCCCCTCTTCCTAACTGCAGTCATTTTTGAGATGACGTATGAAATCAATATACTATTAATGTCTACTACAAGTAATGTTGGGCACGCATTTAACACAAGTAAATCCTATAAAAGAGTCTGGATCGTTAAGTGCTCAGAGAGTGGAATAAACTTGAGTGTGGAGCCATATTCAGAGGAAAGGGGAAGCGCTGTCTTCTGGCTGCTGCACTTCCTGTCTTTGTTGTTGGATGGTGTTTCCTTCCTGTTAAGCCCTGGATGTTCAAGCTCTGATGTCACCTTAAATGATTTCCATTCAAAGCTGGGTCGAATACACATTAGGGTCGTTTCCCCATACATGAGAGGGAAGCATCTGTTTGGCATCATGGGGTGTACATGATATTTATGTTTGGACTGCAGAACAAGGGTCAGTGGTTGTGTTTATACTACAGCGTGCATACAGTGAGATAAGGCTACGAAAAGCTGGTTATTTAAAATATACACTACCGCTTAAAAGTTTCGATTCAGTAAGATTTTTTTTGAAAGAAATTCATACTTTTATTCAGTAAGGACGCATTAAATGGGTCAAAACTGACAGGTAGAATGTTACAAAAAGATAAATGCTGTTCTTCATACTTTCTATTTATCAAAGAATCCTAAAAAATTTATTATGGTTTACACAAAAATATTAAGCATCACAACTGTTTTCAACACTGATAAAAATAAGAAATGTTTCTTGAGCACCAAATCAGCATATTAGGATCATGATGAGACACTGAAAACTGGAGTAAGGATGCTGAAAATTCAGCTTTGCATCACAGGAATAAATTATACCTTCAAATATATTCAAATAGAATACAGTACAACTCATTTTTCATTGTAATAATATTGCCAATATTACTGTTTTTACTGTATTTTGGGTCAAATGAATGCCTTGGTGAGCATAAGAGGCTTCTTTAAAAAACATTTTAAGTCTTTTTACCTTTTTTTTTTTTTTTGGTGGGATGAAAATGTTTAAAGGGAAAGTTAAAATCTTAAGTACTAGATCAGCAGATTTTATTAAAGAACTAAAGGAACACAAGGTTTTGTCATTACAAACAGTGCCTTCAGATAAAGTGTCCAACCATTTACTCTTTTAATTCTTAGTATGCTACCTTGTATGCAGCACCTGGTCCTGTACTCAACCTGGGTTGAACGAGCGCACATTTTTCCACTGTAAGCCTGTAATGGTCATATAATCCCAAAGTTTTTGGCTTTTGCAGAGAGCTGCCATTCAGTTCTCTTTTGGCACATTTTCATTAAGCCTGTAAGTCCTCTTTTAATCAGACCCAGGCAGATTTTACATTCCCATGGTGCCACAGTGCCTCGTAGATACAAGTACAAATAGGCTTTTTTTTAATTTTTATATATATATATATATATATATATTTTAAGCTGTCTAAAGTGTTGACAGCCTAACATGCAGCAATTTTCTGATCTATACACATACTCAGCAGGTCTTTTATGAAAGTATTATGGTAACACTAGGGCACAGAAGAAAGTCAGCAGGTAAACGGGGTCTACAAAACTTCATCTCTTCTGCTTTTCTTGGCAGTCTATGAGAGGAGTATGAGTAAGACCAAACCCTCTAGTTCACTTTGCTTGTCTGTTCTTGCAGGATTTTAGATCAGTTCTCTTCCTACAAGAGTTTGTCAGGGTTTCACTTCTGCAGCTACATTTTTCAAAGTTTAAAGTGGCCAATACAAACCAGAGCCTTTGATCTCTTTGACATAGTTGCTAGGAAACCAGCCGGTTTTGCCGTTGAGAGACCCCTCCCACCAGCCGCCCTCTTCGTGCCGTGTCACCTGGATGATGTCACCCTTATCGAAGGACAGCTCATCCTCATTGGTCTGCTGGAAGTTAAAGCGCGCTTTCACCAGCACCTGAGGGGCACTGTTTTCAGACATGTCCTACAGAGAACGACAGAAAAAATACAGAGAGAATTTGTTCCAGCTTCTCTTTCATAGTTGCCTGAGGACTCAAATTACAGGTGTGCCAAGTAGTTTGTGAACTCAAAATTTTTTACACACAAAGAACGGAATAGTACCTTTGACAATTATTCTTAAAATCACTTCAGTCTGTTTTCCAGTGGTTTAAAAGAAGCCTTTTTATTCTACATCAGGGTGTGGAGTGATTGTGATGCTCACCAGACTGCGGTGCTGGTTGTACTTGAGTCTGGATGATCTCCTGTGAGTGGACGAACAGTTGGTCGAGTCAAAGGACTTGATCCGCAGAGAAGACGAGTGACGAGAACACACAGAATTACTCTCACCACCGGACTCTACAACCAGAAAACACTCATCAACAAAACAGACCAAGCACACACACGTTTACTTAGCAATCTAAATTGGGACATTCCATTCTATTGGCTTCATATACAGCTAGACATAGAAACTATAACCTAACCCTAATCTTAAAGGGATAGGTCATCCAAAAATTAAAAACTTGATAAACACAAAAGAAGATATTTTGAAGAATGTTGGGAAACAAACAGTTGCCGGTAGCCATTGACTTATATAGTATAAAAATACTTGGAAGTCAATGGCTATTAGCAATATTTACATTACATTTACATTTATTCATTTAGCAGACGCTTTTATCCAAAGTGACTTACAATTGAGGAATACTGTTCAGTTATCAACATTCTTTTGTGGTCAACAGAAGAAAGACACTCATACAGGTTTGGAACAAGTGGAGGGTGAGTAAATGACGACAAGATTTTTATTTTTGGGTGAACTATCACTTCAGAAAACTTTCTGCATTTTTAAAAATATTTACAAAAACATGCATTTATTTTATATATTAATGCTGTTTTTACAAATGATGACATCCGCCAAAAGGAGGCTTCGGGCAATTGACCCTTCGCAAAGAGCTTAAATGACAGGCGATCTGACCAACCATAATGCCGAATCTGCCATCTTGTCCAACAAACAAATCAGACAGGAGGGTAGATTAACTTCTGTGGACTTAAACTTGAAAAATGGTGTGTATTGACATCTTTCACGTTGAAATAAAATACATTCTGATGTTCATTCATGTTCATTTCGTGCTTTAAGTAAATATGAAAAGACGATCGGTTCACGTGTGCCGCTTGAAATGAGGCACTACAGTGATCTGTCACAACACATTAAAGAGCCAAAAAATGGTATTTATTGCTTGAATTTCTTTTAAAAAAGACAAAATTTGAAAGGTATGTTTCATACCAAAAGTAATCTGCTCTGTCTTGTCTGTCGGCATGTTGTCAGTTTCCTCTTTACTCCGCAATGTATTTTTTACTGTGTGAGAACATGATGTGTAGAGTGAGAGCGGCATGGCTTGTCGGACATAGCAACAGTAACTAAGGAGGGCGGGGTTTTGCGAAGGGTCAATTATGTCAGGTTTAGCTCACTTCCGAGTAAATACTGTACTCCATGCTGGTAATAAACTAAATGCCTCTTTATGATTTTATCATAAACAGCACTGATAACACCGGTGTTTCAGATGTATCTCACCTGAAGTTGCTTTGTTGAGTGCAACCAAACAATTCAAGACCTTGGAGAAGTTCTGGCCCTGAAGCAAGTCATTGGCCTCAAATACCTGCAGAGGGACAAAAACAGAGACGTGCATGAGCTCAAATATAAAGTGAGAAAAAAGGATTTGGATCTGCTACTCTCAGATAATCCTATACAAAAAGAAATTACATTTTAGATTAGCATGTTTTGGTTTGATTCACAAGATCATAAATCATAACCCCCCATGCCTTACGGATAAATACTGTCCCAAAAGGATAAATACTGTTTTTCAATCTGCAATATAAGGTGGATTTGATTCATAACATACCATTCAAAAGTTTATGGTCAGAAAGGGTTTTTTAAATTACACATGAAACTGACTAAAAGTGACAGTAAGGATTTTTAGAGCCAGATTTACTAAACAGGGCAAATTAGCGCGAGAGCGCAATTCCAAACAGCACCGATGGGCGTGGACATTTCTGCGGGTGATTTACTGACATCGCGCAAATTAAAGAACACAGATGCAACATCTCATTTACATATCGACCAAAACAATCTATCAAGCGCAGCGCAAATTAGTCTAGTCGCAAATACAGGTGCATCCCAATAAATTAGAATGTCGTGGAAAAGTTCATTTATTTCAGTAATTCAACTCAAATTGTGAAACTCGTGTATTAAATAAATTCAATGCACACAGACTGAAGTAGTATAAGTCTTTGGTTCTTTTAATTGTGATGATTTTGGCTCACATTTAACAAAAACCCACCAACTCACTATCTCAACAAATTAGAATACTCCATAAGACCAATAAAAAAAA
>NW_015635037.1:15265-15570 GCF_001515625.1 Sinocyclocheilus rhinocerous | reverse complement strand
TAAATAAATACAATATAAATTCACGTCTCGCGCACTTTAATGCCCTTTGATTGTAATGTGTACGTTACCTTGGAACTGGAATCATGGCGGAATTTCATGTGAAGTCCACTTCGCAGGGCACTTGCGGTCGAATAAGACAACGCTTGAATGCTGCTGTCTGGACAAGAGACCTCCTTACTGAAGTAAAAGTGTTGACTGGTGTCACTATCTCGCGAACGCACCGGAGGATCTCCACCAAATTCGGGGGATTCCTTCAGCTCGAGGAGCCCTCTCGAACGCCACCCTCCGCACGTCGGTAGCCCCCC
>NW_015635037.1:4902-14400 GCF_001515625.1 Sinocyclocheilus rhinocerous | reverse complement strand
GGGGGCTATCGACGCGGGGGTGGTCTCATTCGAAAGCAGGCCTCTAGACGTACACTCGATTCGCGTTCGAGAGGGTTCCTCGAGCTGAAGGGATCCCCTGAATTTGGTGCAGATTCGCCGCACCATTACGGAGATATGGCCATTCAAAGTTTCAATGGTTTTCCATAGACTTAAGCTACAAAAGCGTTTCATCCAGGTCGCCAGTAGCAAACAATGGAGCGCGGACTCTGCTGGACAAACTAAGTAATTACACCATTTCAAGCATTTTATCTGCGTTATATGTTCTGTAAAAAAATGTTCATATCGGCCGCATATTTGCCGATACCGATATATCGGCGACAGGCTCATATCGGCCGATAATATCGGCAAAACGATATATCGGTCGGCCTCTAATTATAATTAAAAGCTTCTTGAGCACAAAATCAGCATATTAGAATGATTTCTGAAGAATCATGTGCCATTGAAGACTAGAATTTGACATTTTTGCCCAATGGCAACGTAGCAATCTAAAAAAAAGTCAACAATAATTTTGAATTGATCAGGAACTGATGAAAGCAACTTTCTCCTATCAGTGAATTAAGAGAACTGTGTTTATTTGCTCCAATGTACCTCTCAAAAAATAGACACAAAGACATTTCATTAATATTCAGTACTTGATACAGTCCTAAAGTCCAGTCCCCAACACTCAAGCACAATCAACAATCATCACACACATCTAAGTCCACATTACATCATCTGCCATCACTGTAGTGGAATTAAATTCCCTCCTGCTCTCTCTCTTTAAACCAGTCATCCAAACATGCCATTTGAAAAAGCAGTTTTAGTGGAGTGCCTCTCTTCATTCTGGCCTGTGCCAAACCCCACAGCACCATTAATGAGCTGGCAGCTCTGCCCATTCAAACACACAACTCCATTCACCACAATAGAGGGCTTGTCTGAACCTCTCACAGCTGGCCAGAAGAACCGAAGACACTGGCACTCCTGAAACTCACAAACACACAGAACCGTAACCGTCCTACACAACAGAACTCATATAAAGCAACAAATGCCTCACAGAGCAACATACGCACACAGCACCCCTGTGGGCAGAAAGATCTCAGTTACACCATCACGCTGGCAAACGTTATCAAGCACAGAAGTGTTTGTGAAGAAAAATCACTCTCAGATTTCCCAAAAACAGTTAAAAGGGACAGAAAAAATGTGACATTCAAAAATTAAAAACAGCTTTCACTGACATAACAGCAGTTGTTGAGAAAAGCGTCACTTTCAAAATAACATGCTGCCATCACATAAGATCTGAATGCAATTCATTACACAGCCAGCGCTAGACTTTAGAGATTGCAGTAAATCAAAGGTCATGTGACAGTTCGATCTCAGTTACACCATCACGCTGGCAAACGTTATCAAGCACAGAATTGTTTGTGAAGAAAAATCACTCTCAGATTTCCCAAAAACAGTTAAAAGGGACAAAAAAAATGTGACATTCAAAAATTAAAAACAGCTTTCACTGACATAACAGCAGTTGTTGAGAAAAGCGTCACTTTCAAAATAACATGCTGCCATCACATAAGATCTGAATGCAATTCATTACACAGCCAGCGCTAGACTTTAGAGATTGCAGTAAATCAAAGGTCATGTGACAGTTCATTGCACTATAATGTGAATAATTTATAGCTGCATACTGTGCTGTCTATTGCATGCTTTTCCCAAGAAACAACATGCAATTGCCTGTACAGACATATTGTAGATATCTGGAGGAAAAATGGGCAGAGCTGGATCTGAGCACAAAATCTAGCCATAAAAGTAGGTTTAACAATAGCACTGGCTCTAACGCCAATAAAAACACTGTGTGGGTGAAGGATCTGATTCAATCTCACACCAACACCTATTGGACTTGCGTGGAGACGGAGCTGCCAGAACACCATGTTTACAAACATATGAACTGTTAATAGCATATCAGCAGTGTAAAAAAAACTGTTACAACGCACTGCAGTTTTCAGCAAAGAACTTCTCTTGATAAACAAGTCTGGACAACTCTGAATTAATTTTACCTGGCATTGAAAATTGTCAGGGGCAACGCCCGCTAACACTTAGCTACACTCTGTAAATTACTGAAGTGAAAGTGTTTATTATGAAACGTTACACTAAATATCGGACATTCATTATTGTAATTCAGCAGTCGCTGTTTACAACTGTTTCACCAAGATCATGGTCCCCTTGCCATGTAAACTATATATTTTATGGCACAGCAGCTCTATTTAGAAGTTTGATATACAAGTAAATCCAACTTTATCCATGTGGCACTTACATTCAGTATTCTCAAGTAAACCACTGTATAGCAAATCTCAACTGCTTGATTGTTTATATTGTTGCAAAATGTAACCTATGTTATCAACCAGCTCTAATTTGATCAATGTGATAATAAGGCATTAAGATATTACAAACATCATGATTTTCTGTGATGCTGCTTTGAAACAATGTGTATTATGAAAAGGTAGTATAGAAATAAAATGTATGACTTACACACACATCATTTTGAGTTTAAGGCCCACATACAGACTTTTAGATTCTTTACAGCTATTGGAATACACTGGAATAATATTCTGAATAAACTAAAATATGTAGCCTACATATATATATTATTTTCCTGAAATACTTGTTCTTGGCATTTGTCACATTTGTGTGTAATTTTGGACAGTCACGTTTCAGTTAATTCTCATTCTCATCCTTAGTGATTAATTGCAAAATTAACACAGTCCACAGGGCTCTTATAAATTGATTATCGATGGAGATATCATGCCTTTAAATGCTTTTATAATCAAATCTGTCTTCCACAGCTTGACTTATCACCGCCTGTAAACATAAAATACAGCAAGCTACCTGGACATCTACAAATGAGACACTGCAGAAAGAACATTAAAGCAATGTTGCATGAATCATTTAAGAAATTGTCATGGTAAAACAAGTCAAAATGCCGCAATAACACTCAATGCCATTGTTACCAATGTAATAATAACTCTAAAACCAAAACACACAGGATTAGTTTGTTCCCAACTCCAGCTGAGACTTTGCAACTTTGCCTTCAAACCACACAAACAAGCCACTGAATCAGTGACCAGAAATATGAACGAGCATGCAAATGAAATGAACGACTACAACAGACGCTCAAAGATCATGCAGCACTCACCTCTATGTGATATAATGCACAGCCTTTCACAAACTCTCTGATATTACTCAGACACTCGTCTTTCCTCGGGTCCTGGTAGATCTGAAAATAAAGCGAACAGATAAATCCTCTTCCAAGCAGGTTGGTCAAAGAATAAACAAAAAGTTATGCGAATATGCCATTTGTTTATATCACGGCTCATCGCCCCGTTCCTGCAAAAAGCCACTTATTCTTCATAGGGAAGTTGGCGGAGGAATAGCGGAAATGACGTGAGCTAATAGCTTGCGGTTGGGTTCAGAGAGAGGGGCATGCTGGCACAGGCAAACACTACCTGACCTGTCAGAGCAAAGTCTAGCATCTTCACGAAATGCTGTACCTATATGCGACGTGTTGTTTATACAGTAGAGCCTGTCAATGAAACTGTGCTTTGATTGCAGCATTCCACTTTTCACAGTCTGTTTAGCATCAGACATTTTATAAAATCAAACGATTACTGCGATCATATCAGCATCGATGATTTCAGATTATATTGTATTGCCTATAAATTAGAATCACTGATCTGTATATATTAGAATACATTCTACTACGCTGGCTGTCGAGACTGTGGTTGATAAAATGTTTATGAATTATTAATTAAATACATCCACATTATCGTTTATATCAAAGCGTATGTGGATATAATACATTATAACATAAAAATAATACTAAACTCCATACAGTTACAAATAAACATCCTAGCCTACCTGCAAAGACTAAATAAATAAATAAACACTTTAATATTGTGTTGAAATGTGCTCAAATTCAATTACTCTGCTCCATTAGCAGATTTTTTTTATTAAAATTGTCTAATTGTGAGAAAGTAATGTTTCACTGTTAGTAGAAATATTTCTAGTGATGAGCGGTTCAATTCATTTCCGCGAATCGGTTATTTCGAACAGTTCGTTCCAATGAACCGGTTCAAAAAACAACGGAGCATGACGTCCCACTGAGGAATATTTCGTTTGATTATTCACTGTAATTTAAAGTGTCCCAAATCAATCAGTGCAGCCACGATTCGGCTCATAAAAACGGAATTTAAGAAGAATTTGTAGTATTTGTTCATGCATCAGTTTTTGGCTCATTAACTAGGACGCGTCCGAATGACACGGTTCTGTTCAAAGAGTCCGATTCGCGAATGAATCATTCAGACAGGTGCTCAACTGATTCACTAAAAAGATCCAACTCAAAAACAATTCGTTCACAAACCGGACATCGTCGTTTCCTCTCTCCCTCTCTACCAGTTAATGGCGGTCGACTCATAAAGGCAAATTAATTTTCCACGGTTAATTTCCGTTAATATATATTTATTTATGGTCCCCATATTCTGATCACTATTTCATTGCGATTATTATTAAAATACCACTCTTGCCCCGTCACCGCAGGTTATACGAGATTTCCTTTACAATTTTTTTTACACAATTTCCTTTCACTCATAGTTAAAAGAAATTAAATTAAGAACTTAAAGTTTAAGGAAACAGTATCTTAATATACAAATTTACACTGGCTAGCGCTCTCAGCGAACGCAAAACGCGCGCGCGGAGACAAATACAAAGGTCTCGTGTGTCCGATTCACAAAAACACCAGTGCTTTTGTGTCATTTATGTACTCTGTTATGGAACTGCATGAGCTCATTGACCAACAGCTTACCGTGTGAACCGAACCGGGTCGCAGCCGCTGCAGCAATTTACACAAAACCACTCCATCTCTGAGAGATGCCTGTAAAAAGCCTTCTGGGTCCGATAGCGTCTTTTTGGGTGATTCCAGGACGCCCAGCGTTATTAACCATGTGATGGTCTGTTCAGCCGAATTCATGACCTCATATGCGTCTAAAGCTCAATAATCCATAAGCAAACGAATATGCAGGGCTTTGTGAAATGACAGATATCCTGTGTAGTGCGCAGCGGCAGAGGGATGTTTGGAGCGAGGGCTCTGATCCCTCCTTTCCCCTGGATATTAGGGATGACGATCTGTTTAGGGTTATCTGGCAGGTCCGGTTTCTCTCTCCTCTTCTTTCATCTGGCAGGATGTCAGCTAGTGTTAAACCAAAATCAACAGCCTGCAATTGTTTTCCGCCACATGACACCTAATTCACGCAGCTCGGGTCACTGAATACTTTAAAGACTAAAGAAACAAACGCATTGACATATTAGGCATTTAGCAGCACTAGAGTGCATATGAAAGACAATATTAGGTAGTATGTTATTAGTGAATATAATATATTTAACATCACGTGTCCACAGGTGGAGAAAAACAAACTATTTGAGTAAAATCTTCAGCAAAATTCAAAAATTATAAAAAAAAAAAAGGCGCTGATGCCAAATACTATTCCATTGAAATCCAAATGTACCCATGGCGCCCTCTGCCGTTCCTAAAAACCCACAGACGAATTAAAAAGAAAATAGATTTGATAGAGAAAAAGGACAAAAAAAATAAAAAGGGTGCCAAACGTCCCACAGGTGGGACGGTGACAGTTAAGGAGTTTTTAAACTCTTTGATAAATAAATACATAAATACACCTTTTTTTCCCACACGACAACGTTTGGTCACTGACTGGAATTCATTGTATTTCACAAAGAAAGAAAAAAAAATGTAGGGACCTTTAGGATTTTCAAACCTTTTCATAAAAATCAAGCACATTTTCACTCAAATTCTCATGTAATATAGCAATAAATAAATTAATATACATCCTATGTGCTGTAATGAAGTACTGAAAACCATTCTGTCAATACAATTTTTAATGAATAAAACCAGCATAAATTAAATCGCCTACAACTAAAACTACCATGATGCATATTTCATTTTAGTAATTTAAAAAAAAAAATTTCACATCAGAAATGAGGATGACTTTTCCCACATTATAACTGCCTATTGACATTTGAGCAAAAATAATGTCACAAATCTTTGTGGTGCTCAAAATTGGTCTCCTTTTCTTTACACAAAATACAATGCCTATTTCTTCTTTTGTAATATTAACCTGTGTATTTATCATCACCAAAACCAAAACTTAAGAAAGAACAACGTCTATAAATAGGCCATCTCGTTATTGTTGATTTTCACCTGTCAATTTCTTTGATATTTCATATTCAAAATGAGGACGGGAAGGGCCTTTCATCCAAGTTCACACACTCCGGGTGAAGGTGTCCGTGGGCACAAAGGAAACCCGAGAGAGGGAGACGAGGAGAGAGTCCGTTTCTGGCTGGGATGATACTTTTAAAAAGGACTATTTAAGAACTGCACTCCAGAAAGGAAAGAAAAAAGCAGGGCAAATGAAAATACTGATAAGGTAAGTGTTTTTTAGATATCTAAAACCCTGGCGAAATCTCCAGCAGTCATTCACGAGAGCCACACTGATGTCACTTTATAACTTTTGATGTAAATCTAAGGTCAGACCTCAGAAAAATAAACTGGATTGATCAAGAGAGAACAGGCACGTTTGGAATAATTGTAAAGGTTGTCTAACATTTTCTAACATTTGTCACTGTTTAAAACGGTGGTAATAGTTTCAGTTTCTCACAGAAAAAAGTTTTTTTTTTGTCTCCAACACTCCCCACCACCCAAAAAGAGTTGGAGAGGAAAAGAGGAGTGTTGTGAGTTTTCGCCCATGCATACGAGAAACTAGTCCTCGATACGGGACTGTGCAAGGCTGTGTCGGAGTACAAATGTCCTTAAATGTATGAGCGACACTGATGACTCCAGAATCACACGTGACCTTTAGGAGTGTACAACGTATAGCGTTTGTATGTGCGCACAGGGGGGCATTTGAGATCTACGTCAGTCACAGTCACTGGTGTGTTCAGATGATTTCAAAGGTTTTCTTCAGTTCCATGATTAATTGCCAGTCTGATTTCTGCATCTCGTCTCTGAACCAGTTCTTCAGAGCATCAATCGACTGACGGGTGATCTACATAAGATAAAGGAAGTAAATATGAATTAAATGGCATTTAAATATATGCTTTAACATTTGTATTAGGTAGGCCTGTCGCAATAATCAATATATAGACGCAATATATGTACATGACCGCAATAATTTTTGGTGACGCAATGTATCGCCCATTATATTTACTTAAAAATTAATGTCACCATGTTTTGTACATTCCACTTGCGCCTGTGTCTTCTGCAGCTTCTTGTACATAACGTGGTGTAGTCATGAGGAGCTAGTTCAAATTTAAAAAATGCTTCTACAAAAAAAGTTTCATCTGCAGATATGGCCTTGTTTAGGGATCTGTGCCTTTGTGCATACGGACATCTGACTGCTAAGTAGTGATTGTGTTTTTCAGCAATAGTGTGCACCCTTCATTTACAGAGAAAAGAAGGTCAGGGAAAAATCCGTAGATGGAAAAATCTCCATACAAGTTCTTTGTGCATTTTTCTTTTTTTCTACTTTTTTGTTAGAAAATGTTTATTTAATATTTATTCAGGTTTTTTAAGGTATCGAATATTTTGATGATCTAAATATTCTTAAAAATGTAAAGTTTGTTGTCATTTGGAAGTGTGTAGGCCTTCTTGCATTATTATGCTGTTACATTATGATTATATATTCAGTGGCATAAAATGGTCTTTAAAATGACAATAATATCGCTTATCGCAATAATTTCTGGCACAAAATATATCACACAACAAAAAGCTGTTATCGCGACAGGCCTAGTATTAGGTTTTTTTTTTTTTTCAACAAAAACAAAAAACTAAGCATCCTATGAGCTCCAGTGGCTTTAGTTCAGGATGCAGGGAGAGAGCATACCTTGCTAACAATGATGTCTACAGCTTCAAAGTGTCTGCCGTACATCTTGGGTGCATCTCCAGGAATTGGCTCGATTTTCACACAGATCTCCTGTCCTTTCTTAGCACTGTCTACAGACTTGTGATTTATTTCGATACCGGTCACAATGCCAATATCTACAAACTAAGAGAAAGAGAGAGAGAAAAGGTGGACCAAATCAATGCAAACTATTCAAGCTTTTCCCTTGAACTGTTAAAATGTAAAAACTGACAGTAGAGGCACAGAGTTGTTCTGCGTCATTCATTGTTGAGCTGAAAGTGTACGTTCTCTCTACATGTCTCACCCCTTTGCTGGGCACACACACAGGAGTGCCCGTCCTCAGTACTCCAGCCTCCACAGTGACACCCATGACGATGGGATCTCTGGAGTTGAAGATGAACTGGGGCAATATACGCAGCTTACAGGGGAACACGGCTATGTGTCTGAAAAAGAGAGAAACGTTCAGATATTCAGACTGCAAACATTCAGGAGAAATTACCTGTTTTTCAAACAAACCACTGTAACCACAGCCTTACAGAATTTAGTCTTGTTTGTTATGTAAAATGACTCAGGTGAGTGAATGATGAATTGTACACTAGCACTCAAAAGTGCGGGGTTGGATTTTCAGATTTTTTTATGTTTTTGAAAGAATTCTCTAATGATCACGAAGGCTGCATTTATTCGATCCAAAATGTAGCAAAACAATATTGTCAAGTAATATTGGAAAATATTACAATTTGTTTTCCATTTAAAATGAAATTTATTCCTGTGATGCAAAGCTGAATATACAGCACCATTACTCCAGTCTTCAGTGTCACATGATCCATCAGAAATCATTCTAATATCCTTATTTCCTGCTCAAGATTATCAAATGTTAAAAACAGTTGCTGCTTAATATTTTTTATAGAAACTGACATTTTTCAGGATTCTGTTGAATTGAAAGTTTAAAAGAACAACACTTGTACAACAGTAGAACATTTTACTGTTACTTCTAAATAATTCCCTGCTGAATAAACATTAATTTTTAGCATTAACTAAAAGTTTCAACTTTTGAACGGTAGTGTATGTCTGATGAAAAAAGAAGAGGAGGATGAGGGCAGTAGATAACGCACTTGAACTCATCCTGTTTCTGTTTCTTGTAGTCTTCTCTGTATTTGGTGAAGGCATCAAACAGATGGTAGATGATCTCGGCGCTGAAAATACGCACACCGAGGCTGTCGGCCAGCTCCTGAGAATCTCGCTCTATTTTCACATCAAAAGCCAGGATCACTGCATACCTATAGGATGAGAGAGCGAATGATTAGGATAACAATCTGACAAGAGGAGATATATTATGCATCGATCAGAATACATACTGTGGATCACGCTCCAACATAGTGGAAGCTTTCATGACGTCCTTCTTGTGGACAGGACCGATGTTGATGCCAGCATACTGAGAGACAGAGGGAGAATTTAAGTGGGAATACAAACCCCTGAAACACTACAGCGGATTATAAATATATCTGCATTTCATTTAATTCTTCAAAATATAAAAAAA
>NW_015635037.1:0-1098 GCF_001515625.1 Sinocyclocheilus rhinocerous | reverse complement strand
ATTCTTTAAAAAATTTCAAAAGCATTCATTTGAAATAGAAATCTTTTGTGGCATTGTAAATGTCTTTAGTATCATTTTTAATCAATTGAATGGGTTCTTGCTGAATCTTTTTCGTTAAAAAAGAAAAACTCACCCAAAACTTAAATGGTAGTGTATAAAATCTGTCTATTATTTTTATTTGGCACACAAAAATCAATAGCACAGTGTGTACCTGAAGGACTTGTGTCCAGGTGTGTCAATAATGAGCATGCCAGGAACCTTCACGTTCTCCTTGACAAACTGATGCAAATACACAAACACATGCCTTAATAAATCCCATGGAAAAACAGAATGAGAAAATGTGCATTACAGAAAGATACATACATTTTTCACCATCTTGGTTTGTTCTAATATGGTTTCCAGGGGCACATTAGTGGCTCCGATCTGCTGTGTGATCCCACCAGCCTCACCATCCTGAACATGAGTGTGTCTCAGCTGATAGAACAGAGAAGAAGAAAACAATATAAAAAACAAAAAGGTGCTGAAGTCCACATCAGGCACTTTGAAACGCACCTTATCCAGGATTTTGGTCTTCCCTGTGTCTACATGACCCAGTACACAAACCACAGGAGATCGGAGCTTGCCAAAATTAATGTTCTTCAGGTTTTCCTGCCTTCGTTTCTGAACACAAAGAAAAACACGGTTGATTCCACTTTGTGTGCATAAATGCGTCCACTTTGTGTAGTGCAAAAGACTGTATGCGTACCTCTATGCGTCTCTTGGCCTTGTCATAAAGTCTCTCCTCTTTGCTTCGGTCATCGTCCGAATCGCTCTCGCTGCTTGACTCGGAGCTCGGCTCTTTTCCTGCTTTATTTGAGCTCATCTTGTTGCTGCGGTCTTTGTTGTCCTCCTCATCCTCCCTCTCCTCCTCTCCTTCATCCTCCCCTTCATCTTCATCCTCCTCCTCATCATCCTCTTCTTCCTCACTGCCATTCTCTTGGTCTTCAGCAGGTTTTTGTGTTGCCGGAGTAGTTCCCTTCACCTCGATGTGAACCTTCTTCATCTCTGTGAACGCACAAATGTCAAATTAATCAGCACTCACAACAAACCACCACCAAA
>NW_015635036.1:56661-65149 GCF_001515625.1 Sinocyclocheilus rhinocerous | reverse complement strand
GAATGTTCCTTCTCAATGAGAGGAGAAGAGGAGAAGAGGAGAGAGGGGTAGGATGAAATCAGTCTGACATAGCGAAAGAAATCAGATGTAACTGATGAGTCACTTCAACACTTTTCAAACACTGCACAACTCTTTGCCTTTGAGACCACAAAATGCTGCGTGCTAACCACTAGCCTTCAATGCTAATAGCTTAGCTTGGCTATCTATTTACAAACAGCTAACAAAATGGCAATTCGTTTCAAGTCCACTAGTTTTAGTGAATTAAATGGCAGATGACTATCAGCTAGCTTATTTTGTCTCTGTGGACAAAATTAAAACGTTTTTCTGCAGTTAAATTCTTTACAACAAACTCTCGAGTTTCACTTTCTTAGTTCAACACGCTCTGCCGTGCTATAATAACATATCCAGTAACACAACAACCTCAGTTTCTCTATTTCTTTTTAAAAGGACTCGAATCTGAAAATTCTGAGTCAACCTGATTAAAGCTGAATTCAAATCTGATAGTTTACACTTTAAATCAAGGGTCGTCCAGCGAGCCGGTGATTCTTAGTATATTTTAACAATTTGAATATCTGTATTCTCCCTGGCCATGGGTTAATACGATTATAATAATTCGTGAGCTCTTAGAGAGGTAACGTAATCTTTGGCAATGGGTTTAACCTTGAAATTATATGACACCAAACCAATGATTTTTTTTATAAATGAAACATGAATTTTATTGGCTACTCTAGAATACATCAAAACTACGCTAAAACACACATACACACAAACATACAGTTTCTTTAGAATGAGAGTTGACGGAGTTTCATAGTTCTCCTCCTCCATGGCTCCTCCCTCCGTCGGCTCCACTGTGGGCCGCTGTTATGGCTGTGGCCTGGGTCCTGCTGTGCTCTTCCTGCTCCGGGTCCCTCCTGTCTCCTCCCTGGCTCCTCCCTCCGTCGTCTCCTCCCTGGAATCTGTCTGCCGGCCCCCTCCCGGGCGTCAGTCCTCCTCCTGAGCCTCCTCCCTAGTTCCCTCCCACTCCCCTCCCCATGTTGTTTCTACGGTGCGAGGACGCACCTTCCGGGAGGGGGGAGTAATGTCACGCCCCTGGACTCTTTGTGTTGTGTTTTCCCTCCCCAGGTGTGCCGTGTTCCCTTTAATTATCCAAGATATCTTCTCGTTCCAAGAGCTGAGTCCTTTAGCTTTAGACATTTTGTCTAGTATGTATCGACTGTTTTTCATGCTTCTCAATGGCACGTTCTTCAGAACTTCAGCTACGACATCTTCCAAACCCTGGTTATCTTGGATGGTAGTAGCGACGCGATCATCTTTATGGTCGGGATCAGGATTTGGTAACGAGAACGTTAAAACAGTGTTCTCACGATCGCCTTGTTTAACGATCGTCAAAAACCTTGTTAGGATGTTTGAGTAAAGTTTGGCTTTTTCACGTTGATCCATATCGGTCCTGAGTAAGATATTTCTTATGGCTGTATCCAGATCGTTCTCTACGACCGGTTGAATGTTCTTGTGAGCGGTTCCGGATTTCAACATCTCCAGCTGGTTCTGGGGGATCTTCTCGGCATATTCCATGCTCAACCCTGTCTAGACGATATTAAACTGGAAATAAAGGGTACCGCGATGCATAGGAGAGGTAAAAGAAAGCCGCTGTTCTGGTTGAAAACTCATTTCTTGGCTGTTATACCGATTTTCTTATTGGCTAGAAATTTAATTTCCAATTTTCTCCTTTTCAGTTTTTGGTATTGCTGTCGGTTGATCGGAATCGTACCGTAAAGGATGTTTAGCGCCACTTCGCAGAGTGCTAAAATGAGTTCGTCGGACGACGACTGTAAAATAAGACGACGTTGTTTAGGCTTAGCTTTATGTATCATCTTTAGCAGAGGTAGATATTTACAAAGCTTGGCGGACATGACGAATTATCAGATTCTTCTTTTTTTCTGGAAGTAGATCACTTGACGATCGGAAAGCAATCCAGTTCTGAGCCGATATTGTTCCGGTGTTTTTGCTTTATAGTCTATCATAAGGTATCCGTAAGTCTGACTCGTAGCGTCTTGATAACACTCCATAAAGTATTTTGCATTGTTCAGATACATCTGCTTCGCTAATACCATCACCTGATTAGCGTCCCGGGGTTGTTTAAACAAAATTAAATAATTAGTGTTCAAGCTGATGGTTCTGCTTGATTTACCTTGAGCGAATAAATTCTGTACTATATAAATAGCACTAAGATTTCGGTGATGTACAAACTGCGTGAAGACTTTTTCGATCTGAGCGTTTCCGCTAGCTTCGCTCATCATATCATCCAAAATCAGAAGGTTAGCTTTATTGGTAGGTAGTAAATTATCATCATTCAAAGACGTCGGTATTCCTTCAACAAATTTAATGTCGTACAATTTAAGCAGGTCATCGTACTGAGGTTGCCAACAGTTGTAAATATAAACAATGTTTTCAATTTCTTTAGAAATCATATTTAGACCATTTTCCATCAGTCGTTTTACAAAATAGGTCTTGCCACTATTGGATGGCCCACTTATCACACAAGAAAAAGGGTGCAGGAGTCTAAAGTCAAACTCTGAAGCATCCCATACCCCTCTATGCATAATCGAATCAGTAGCCATAAGGAAGAGTGTTGAAATCAGGTAAAAGTCTGCGCTTATTATATACCACTTTCAACCTTTTGTCAACTGACTTGTTGTGCAACGTGAGATGCTTTTTATCCCTCAGAAATGTTTTCAGCATGAGCCAGGATGTATTGTGTATCGTCGTGAGACGTCACATAGCCGTTAACCAGACCAATCAGCGAATCTAAGCGGATAGCTTGGGAATTTCTAGCGTTCAGCGTTATACCCTTAGCCTTCATGCACACTTTCCCCTTGGCAGTACGATAGCCATAAGATTTCGGGCCACTAGAACAGAACTCTGTGATGTAATCGTCGCCCCCTATTTCGTACGTCAGATCCCCCAAATGATCCCCCAGAGGAGGTGTCCAGTCTCCATCCCTATACACAAAAATGACGCTGTCGGTGTCCGAGTATAATACTCGGTCGCCGAGTTTGTCCATCAGGTCGTACAGCTCCAGTCGAGCATGAGCTGTCGTAAAGGCGCCTATAAACACATTAATGTCACGTGTCTGACGAACAATCCCTCAAGTGCGACGATGTTGGTATTGGATGTGAAGTATTTCAGGGTATCGGTTTTACCAAAAACGATACTGGTGAATTCTTCAGGGTCTTTCACGAGGATGGTTTGTGCTAAGTCCTCTCTCATAGAGAATCTCCCCCATAAACTATTGAGCAATAGCATGTTTATAGACCTCTGAGCGGGGTTGAGACTGATCTTATCGGGGTTGAGACGAATTCCCTCTTTTTAATAATATTTGCGGATGTAAGAAGCTTTGTCGGCATCCGTGATCACGTTTGATGGATAGCCGGACGCTTGCTGTTTCAAACGCAGAAACGTTTTTACGTAATCGCAAAAGAGCGTATCCGTCCTTTGCGGGAAATGCCAAACTTCATCGACCTTGGCCACAACGTATCCCTTCTCGATCACTTTTAAAAGTTCGATACTGACCCAACACCCCGAGAGAGCTCTCTCCTCATCCGTGTGGTTACAGCTCGACGTCTGGTTTTCTGTGTGAGCGCAGGTTCGGCATAGAGATGAATCCCCTCTTTTTCATAATATTCTCGGATGTAAGAAACTTTGTCGGCATCCGTGATCACGTTTGCCGGATAGCCGGATGCTTGCTGTTTCAAATGCAGAAACTTTTTTACGTAATTGCAAAACAGTGTATCAGTCCGTTGTGGGAAATGCCAAACTTCGTCGACCTTGGCAATGACATATCCCTTCTCGATCGCTTTTAAAAGTTCGATACTGACCCAACACCCCGAGAGAGCTCTCTCCTCATCCGTGTGGTTACAGCACGATGTCTGGTTTTCGGTGTGAGTGCAGGTTCGGCATAAGGGGAACATGAGCTTTCCTCCGCATCTGTAAGGCAGTACCGGGTGGAGTAATTTGCGCGGGGGGGTACACGGTTGCCTTGATAAGTCCGTAATAATTTTCAATCGGTTCGAAATCATTAAAAATGATTTGGGGGTGTCCGATCGGATAGCTTTTCCTAGCTTGGCAGAAGGGGTATAAACTGGTCAAATCTACGTAACTTATTTTCTCCCCTTGGGTCATTTTGTGATAAGAGTTTATAAGCATTAGTCCTCCCACCAAAAAGGGCTTCTCGAGGCTTCAGTCTCTCGGGATCCGAGTAAGTACTCATAAACGTCATCACCGAGGGGTCAGTCTGTTTCATTTTGTTCCATTCACATTCCCACAGGATCTCTATTTTCAAGCCGTACGCGTTTTGCAGAATCTCTACCTTGTCGTCAAACCGTCTTCTGAGAACTCCGAAAGGTATGCCTGACAAGGGGTGGGTATTATGGGGCTCAAAGCGACATTCGTGCCCATGGAATAAACATCCATTGAATTCTAGCCCGTACCTCGTCCCGTCCTGTTCGTAGTAGCCGTCTAAAAAGTAGAGGCCGATCTGCACTTCGCCGTGATTTAATGCGTGGTGAATGCCGACGTTTCGGGTCTTTTTCACATACTCGAGCTATTCGATCGACGCGTTAGAGTAAGTCTTGCTGTGTTGGACATACATGTTATTATGTGTCAGAGCCAGCGTGTCTCTGTCGAGGTAATGTGTTTTGAAGACCCCCATACAACAGCTCGCGAGTGTGGTAAAGTTGAACGGATCGAGTTCGGTACAGTCTATGAACGCTTCTCGGTATTTCATGCATGCTTCACGTAATAAGATGACGTCGTTCACGCCGTACGCATACAACTCCTTGCTGAAACGAAATAATTTACCCGAGACAGTGCTATACCACTCGTCGAACTTTGCCTGGTCTTTATCTGACATGTTTTCATACCTGTAAAACTTTTTGTCGGGGTAGGGACCCACATAGTTCTCATTTTCCCTCCTATTGAAATGATGGGGGAAGTAGCCTTTCTCCATCGTGGTCAGGTTTAGAGCGGTGGGCATCTTAGAAAGAGCCATCGGGATGAAACTGTAACTGTCTATGTATCGCTGAGCAAAAGCATCGTCGTACATGAAGATTAATTTACATCCTTGCATGATGATGTTGAGAGTAAGACCTGCTTTGCAAAAATACTCGAGAATTAGAAAAGAGTCGAATCTGGATGCGTAATGGACTATGAAACAGCAGCCTTTGTATCGGGGCTATCTGAACCGGTTAATCAACTGTTCCACGCAGTTGATGCCTTCGGACACAAATCGTTCGCCGTCAAATGTGATTGCGCAAACGAAATTAGCGATGTGTCTTCCATTTTCATAACGAGTTTCGAAGTCATAAAAAATATACTTCTTGCTAGGTTCCTTGGGCTGTTGGGGCTGTATGTAGCAGAAATGTAGCCCTCGGTCGTGCAGCTCTTCCCCGCAATCGCTGCATCGGAAGGGCGCGCATTTGTGACTATCGATGGGTCCTATAATGTTGTACCGTCTGTTACATAGTTTGCAATATTTTATAACGTCGCAAGGGGGATTCTCTTTGCCGGGCGGAGTCTTCTTGTGCATGTCGTAGCAGTGTTTCGAATTACAAAAGCGTAGACAATCAGGGCAGTGAACGATTCTTTTAGGGTATTTGTAACAATCTCGGTCGAAACAAACGTTACAGACGTGTTTGCAATGGTGATCTTGAATTTTTGAGTATCCTTTATAGCAGAATTTACACACATAGGCAGCGCCTATGAAAGCCGTCAGATTCAGAATCATGTAGTAATGCTCGTCGTGTAAATAGAGAAACACGGTTTTAGGATGAATTTCTGCATTATTTTTGAACGTTTGTAACGCTCCTGTACTCGTCCTGTAAAATACAACAATTTTGATGTCTAGCATGTTTTCAAACTTCGCTATATCATGAAGACCGATCTTGTCTTGGATCGAAAATCCTGCGTTGTTGTGAATGACTGTCGCACGACTTTCTAATTCACTCTCGGGTAACTGAGGTTCGAGAAAACGTGCGAGACAGATAGAATGGCACAATTTATCACCTCTATTTACAGGGCAGAATAAACTCATCTTTTTTCTTTTAATCACCTGTTGTAGAGGTATGTCTGTGAGTTTACGCCTCCGAGCCCCTCCATGTCTGTTCATGGCCACGTCGACTTCGATCTCGACTGCGTCGTTGGACGTCGTAATTATTACCGGGTGTTAAAACGGCGTTAACGGGTGATTTCAAGCTTTCACCATTCATCGTTAAATTAATCACGCTAGAGTCCCCACCGATAGTTCTAGCAAACGATGCTATCTCTTCAATTTTCTCGTTTATTAATACGTGATATGATAATAAATCCGTAGACCTTATTTCACGCATATTCATAGTCCTTCGCAATTCCACACTGTTAAATCGGGGCCTAGGAGTTACATGATAACCGTTTACGACCCCGCCGTGTCGTATCAGTGAGTCAATGTTCACACGACTTGGTTCGGTCATGCCTGAAGGACAAGTATCGTGGTTATTACCCGTAGAGATAGTTGACGGGTGTGCTGCGTCGGAAGGGGGGATAGTGTGGGGAGTCGTTGGTCGCTCAGAGTCGTTATTACAGGAAAAAGCCTCGCCGACGTTACCTGTAGGGGGATCTGACGAACGCATAGGGTTGTCGGACGGGCCGGTGGTACAGTCAGACACGATTAACGTACCTCCGTTCTGTGTGACATTTTGGCTTAATGCGGTCTGCAACAGATTGCATAAATCGACGTTTAGACTTTGCGCTATTTCCGTTTCTAATCGTTGCAAATCATGAACATTTTGGCTGCGATCATTATTAAATTACATTTCTGTAAAATTTGAATAATGATCTATCAATCGCTGTAATATGTCACGCGAGTTATGGGGTGTATCCGTGTATATATATATATATATATATATATATATATATTTATAGTTACAACCACTATAATATTTGCAAAAAGACAGTGACCCTATGGGGAATACAAATCAAAATGGCCTACTCATACCTCAAGACTAGAAATCAAAAATGGCAGCATACAGCAAGACTACAAATCAAAATGGATGCATACAAAAAAGACTACAAACAAGATGGCTGCCTAATACAAAATGGCCGCTTCATACAGCAAGACTACAAATCAAAATGGATGCATACAAAAAAAGACTACAAACAAGATGGCAGCCTAATACAAAATGGCCACTTCATACAGCAAGACTACAAATCAAAATGGATGCATACAAAAAAAGACTACAAACAAGATGGCTGCCTAATACAAAATGGCTGCTTCATACAGCAAGACTACAAATCAAAATGGATGCATACAAAAAAACTACAAACAAGATGGCTGCCTAATACAAAATGGCCGCTTCATACAGCAAGACTACAAATCAAAATGGATGCATACAAAAAAGACTACAAACAAGATGGCTGCTTAATACAAAACAATGACAACAGAAGTATACACAATGCTGTAACGATACGATCAGAGTTGTAAATTACATCAGATGTAGATTGATTACAGATTACTCGGATAGAAACAAACGCAAATATAGAAGAAATTACAAAGTATAGAGTCGGATACATTCAAAAATAAAAAAGCATTCAAACGCTTAAAAGCACACGACAATCAGGGTTGTAAATCACATCAGATATAGAATGATTACAAAATATTTGGAATACAAACACATGCAAATATAGAAGAAATTACAGTATACAGTCGGATAGATTCAAAAATAAAAAAGCATTTCGATTGTCATCAGACCAAAAGTGATATTGGTTATAAAAGCATTATCTATCGATGTTGTAGACAACCATTAATCACGCACAGCAGATTAACAATCAGTGTTCTCTCTCTCAGTTGTGTTTGTAAAGCTTTGTGAACTGATGTGAAATTTTCAATCATCTGTGTTTGCAAGTCACGCAGACGAATCTCTATTGCTTGCTGTAAATTACCTTGAAGCTCATGAAACCTGGCATCCATGCGGTTATTAAAGTCAGTAAAGAAATCCGTTTGTCTGTTAAGCAGTTCGCCGAATAGAGAATCTTACCTGTCAACCAGCTCATGGAGCAAAGAGACAATTCTCTCGTCTACACTATTGTTCTGCTCTGGCTGTGATTCAGTTTCCTCCTCGGACGCATCGTCACCAGCTGTTGGTGTTTCCCCACCCCTCTGCGACGAATTGCCACTGTGATCACTTCTCCAACTGGCTCTTTCCCAGTCATTTATTTGTGTATCGGTCCAGTTAGCAGCATTGTGCGCAATGTGGGGTGATCTGTCTGAAAAGAATAGTAATTTAAATAATTAGTATATGAAAATCACAACAAATCTATTCATTTTTAAAATAACTGTTTGAATATAATATTATCTATCACTGCTTTAAAGATTTTCTTTGTTAAATAATAAAAGTATGAAAAATTATAATCTAAAAATAAATATGAAAAGCATACCTTGAATTATCTCAGGTTCGGT
>NW_015635036.1:55363-56388 GCF_001515625.1 Sinocyclocheilus rhinocerous | reverse complement strand
TAAAAGCACACAGGTGTAACTTACATCCGATATAGAATGATTACAGAATATTTGAAATACAAACACATGCATATATAGAAGAAATTACAAAAATAAAAAAAGCATTCAAAAGAGTAAAAGCACACAAGTGTAACTTGCATCCGATATAGAATGATTACAGAATATTTGGAATACAAACTCGTGCAAATATAGTAGTAATGACAAAGTATTTGGAAGCAATCAAAGATATATAGCATTCGAATGTCACCAGACCAAAATGATGTTGGTTATAAAAGCATTATCTATCGATGTTGTAGACAACCATTAATCGCACACAGCAGATTAACAATCAGTGTTCTCTCTCTCAGTTGTGTTTGTAAAGCTTTGTGAACTGATGTGAAATTTTCAATCATCTGTGTTTGCAAGTCACGCAGACGAATCTCTATTGCTTGCTGTAAATTACCTTGAAGCTCATGAAACCTGGCATCCATGCGGTTATTAAAGTCAGTAAAGAAATCCGTTTGTCTGTTAAGCAGTTCGCCGAATAGAGAATCTTACCTGTCAACCAGCTCATGGAGCAAAGAGACAATTCTCTCATCTACACTATTGTTCTGCTCTGGCTGTGATTCAGTTTCCTCCTCGGACGCATCGTCACCAGCTGTTGGTGTTTCCCCACCCCTCTGCGACGAATTGCCACTGTGATCACTTCTCCAACTGGCTCTTTCCCAGTCATTTATTTGTGTATCGGTCCAGTTAGCAGCATTATCCGCAATGTGGGGTGATCTGTCTGAAAAGAATAGTAATTTAAATAATTAGTATATGAAAACCACAAATTTTTTTAAATAACTGTTTGAATATAATATTATCTATCACTGCTTTAAAGATTTTCTTTGTTAAATAATAAAAGTATGAAAAATTATAATCTAAAAATAAATATGAAAAGCATACCTTGAATTATCTCAGGTTCGGTATCATCGTTTCGGTCAGGCTCTGATGATCTATCTGAATAGAATAAACAGAGGTTAAACATTGTCAAGACTTTAAAA
>NW_015635036.1:42738-55140 GCF_001515625.1 Sinocyclocheilus rhinocerous | reverse complement strand
CTAATGAGATTATTGCTAGATAAATCAGAACAAAAATTGCAATAGCAATTCATGTGGTCCCAACGCTATAAAAATATTACAAATAAAAAGCTTACTATTGTGTGATTCTTCTCTCGGAGCCAGAATCACCTGAGCTATAGCTCTTTTCTTCCTCAAGGGACTTGTGCAGGATTTCGGGTATTGTTAGCGCTGCTTGGACCAGCTCTGACATCTCTTTCCCAGTCTTTGTTAGACACACTCGGGCCGGCCTGTTCATCACTTTTATTGCATTCTTGTGTTAAATCAATAAAATTGGGTTGTGTTATTAAGTGGATCAGATCTAGAAAAAAATAAAGATAAAATAATTTCTGTTGTAATTATTAAAATCCTCAGTATCCACAGAGCAGTAGTTTAATTTTAAAAGTATAAAACATTTACACCACCATCTTGGGAGTCCTGTTCGTAGATTGTAGAAGATTTTCAGTGATCTTCATTCAATATAATATATATTTATGCTTATAAATAAGAAGACATTATTATTATTTAAAGAGACTATGTGTATTAACTGTGTGCTAAAGGTTGCAATGTAAGAACTGAGTGAACTATTTAAAGACTTGAAGACCCTGCATATATAGAAAGAATGTGTAGGGCCTAGAAATATACATGACAGCTATTGATCATTCTACATGTGGTAAGAAACACCTGTCTAAAAATACAACAATACATATATGGAATTTTGTAACCAGCTCCAGGCATATATATATCTGTGTAGAAAAGACATGCTGGAGTTGCCTTTGCAAACCGTAACTCGGCTTTGTTGTTTGATCAATAAAGTCTACTGGCTTCAAAACCTCTTTAGCAATTTCTTTTGAACAAGGAAAATTCCACAACATAATTGGCGACCCCGGCAGGACTGGAGACAGGGCAAAAGAGTGAAAAGCTGCAGCGGGCTCTCTCTGGATGATTGGCACAGACCGTGGCCATGAGGTAATCCTTTTTGCTTATAAAAAATAAGTTTGTGTTATTCTCCAGAGATTGCCAGTTGTGGTAAGATCACTCTAAAAAGCTCTTCCAAATAAATTTTAAAGAACCAACATAAAAAAGGGGTTTTGAATCCAGAATTAACTGTAGTCATTAAATGTTGCATGCAGATGTCTTTGTTTATTGCATAATTGCAGTGGGCGTGCAGAAATAATTTATGGTACCGATTACAGGTGGTTTAGTTTGTAGTCAAATCCATGGTGGATAGTTTTTTTAGTAAAAATCCTGAAAGATGGTGGTTTAGTTTGTAGTCAAATCCATGGTGGATAGTTCTTAGTAAAATCCTGTAATAAATTAATAATTGTTGCGTCAGCAGACTGAAGCAGAAGGTTGACAGGTGTCGATAGTTTACACTACGCAGGGACTGAGAGTAGAGAAAGATATATGTTATTTGTGTATGTGCTCTTGTGTGAGTGATCTGGTAGCAGAGACAGCGTGAGATCATAATTATTCTTTCTGTCAGGTGTTTTAAAGTGGTGCAGTCTGATTCTTTATTTAGACTAATGCATTGCTGGTGCACTTGAGAGAAGTTAATGACGTAATTATTGATAGGTCATTAGAATTGAAAAGAAAAATAAGAATAATATATGTTATTGATATATATATAATATATATAATTAATATAGTTGTGAGATTCTAAGAGTATCCTGTGCTTATTTGATAACTATTAGTGTGGGGAGTGATTGGATATGCAGTACTGATCACACTGTATTTTTGATCACGGTAGCATATTACTTAAAAAAAAAAATAATAATAATAATTTTCTTTGTATGTAATATTATTAAAAAATAATGTCAATTGTTATTGTATGTTGACATATTGTGACACAAAAGAAGGTGTTTTAGGGGCGACCCGAACGCAGTTTAGCAAAAGCTGGACTGTTTAGGCAAGAGCCCAAACATAGAAAACACCCAAACAAAAGAGGTGATTTAGTGGCGATCAAGACTTAAAAGTCTTGTGTGAGCCTGAACATAGGATTATCACCCATGGTCACAATACGATACAAAAAATACAATTGAGGTTGGGTATTAGAGTACAGGAAAATTTTACTAACAACAAATATATATAATTTAGAAAAGGAAAAACAATATATATATATACAGTGGGTACTTGTATGTTGACATATTGTGACACAAAAGAAGGTGTTTTAGGGGCGACCCGAACGCAGTTTAGCAAAAGCTGGACTGTTTAGGCAAGAGCCCAAACATAGAAAACACCCAAACAAAAGAGGTGATGTAGTGGCGATCAAGACTGAAAAGTCTTGTGTGAGCCTGAACATAGGATTATCACCCATGGTCACAATACGATACAAAAAATACAATTGAGGTTGGGTATTAGAGTGCAGGAAAATTTTACTAACAACAAATATATATAATTTAGAAAAGGAAAAACAATATATATATATATATATTAGAAAAAATTGTTACTAAAATATAATAATTAAAATTAAAATACAATATATTAAAGGAAAATCAAAAGGACATTTTTTAAAAATTTATATTGATTAATCATAAATTAAAAGTCCAAATAAAAAAAAAATATATTAGAAATAGAAATATTAGGATTAAAATATCCATTATGTAAAGAATTGATAGAAGAAATTTCAAACAAATGGCAAAAGAGAACTAAGGAATTGATGACTAAATGGCCAAAGGAAGGAACATTTGATGTATCATTGTGTGAGGAAATGGAAACCTTGATAAAAAAATCATAAGATAAAAGGACTAAGCGCTAAACGTAAAAAAAGAGAAATAAAAAAAGAAAGAGAAAAAGAAGTACTGGCACTGTTTAAAAAAGAAGGGGAAGACATGCTAAAAAATATCAAACAGGCAAGGAAAATATTGAAAGAAGCAGATAAAGAAACAAAGAAAAAAGAAGAAATATTTGTTAAAATATCACCACCGCCTTACTGATCCACTGAAGGTCAGTTCCCCATGCTAAAAGGGACCGTAGAAGTAATAGGAGAAATGCAAATGGAGGGACATGTAGATTTAGAAAAAGAAAAACAAGCTGGATTAGACGTAAGACCTAAAGAACTTCAAAGAAAAAAAGAAAAGCCTGTTTTGCCTTTAGATTGTTATAAACAAGCATGAACAGCATTGGAAAAAATTAAAACACAGTATGAGGGAAAATCAGAATGGGAGGAAGAATCATTTGACCAGTCATGGAGAAAAGAAGAGGAAATAGAAGCACGAAAACAGGCGATAGAAGCAAAAATAGAGGAAAAAATTTAAGAAACTGAAAAAATAATACAAGATACAGATAAATTGATTAGAACAAGGAGTAGATTATTAAAGAGTGGGGAAAGAGATAGTGATGAAGAGGAGCTATCATTTGATGAGGAAAGGTGGTCACAAGGAAGGGAGAAGGGCACACTTAGACCGCAGGCAAAACAACTTCCAGTTCTAATTAAAGGTACGCAGGGGCAGTACGTGCCTTGGGCAACTCAGGACCTTGAGGGGCTGATTGCTCGCCTCCCCGATGTCCATGAGGGGGCTGGTAAATGGATCAAAACATTTGAAGATGAAACAATGGGCAAATTGCTGGCCGTGGGGGACATTAAAGCCCTTTTAGCAAAACTCCTAGGAGGAACAAAGATGGAAGAAATCCTCCAAGCATCAGACCTGGAAAGAGCTGTGAATTCCTATTATATGGATGGGACTGTATTTGATGCATACCGCCCGGCAGTGTGGCAAGCATTGCGAGCAGAATTCCCAGCAAGAGTGGACCCCAAAGCATTAAAGGGAGAGCAACTGGGGGATACAGAAAACCCAAACACCTACATACAAAGACAACTAAAAAAATGGAAACAAGAGACTGAAGGGAATCCAGAAGGAGACCCATTAATGTCTACATTGTTCAGAAATGCCATTAGTGATGCCATGCCGCAACCAGTAAAAAGCAAGCTGGAGGATGTGGTTGGTCTGAACTCCAAATCGCATAAGGAGTTTTGTGACCATGTAACACATACAGTGGAACAATACCGAAAAAATGAACAGAAGCTAAAAATTCAAGAAAAAGAACTGCAGAAAAAACTGGCTCAACTGCAACTTGAAGAATTAATCAACAAACACAAGAAAAAGATTCAAGCAACAGTAAAGAAAGAAGAAGTAGAACAAATGACAATAATAAATCATACAAGTGCTCCACTGTCGATAGCTCAAATGACTCCACCACCAGTACCTCAAATGACTCCACCTGCTAGAATGCCTCCAAATACATACCAGACCCCAAACCCTATTATCCACATATATGCCCAACAACCAGGAATGATGCAAAGGAAAATGGTTCAAGTAAACCAAACAGATAAAGCCCAACCTGAAGGGTTTCATGAGGAATGATGGAATTGTGGTCAGCTGGGTCATAGCAGAAGAAGATGCCCTCTTATGGGAGGACGGGGAGGCTGGCGCAAGCCCTTTCAGGGTCCACCACGAGGCCCACCACAGGGTACGGTAAATCATTGGGGAGGTTCAAAACAAGCGTCTTAGGGAGGCCCAGAGAATCCTATTGGGGAGAGTTAGTTTCCAATGTTAACAACTAATGCTAATCAAGAACCTATGTTACAAATTAAAATAGAGGGTAAATCCACATCCATGTTGGTCGATACAGGAGCAGTTCATTCATGTATTAATTCAAATTATGCTTCACATCTCCCCATGTCTGGAAAATTTGTAAAGACAATAGGATTCTCGGGTCAAATGCAGCTAATTCCAATGACTGCTCCAGTGTGTCTACAAACAAAAAATAAAAGTGTGACCATTCCTATCCTGGTATCAAATCAAACTCCTGTCAACTTATTAGGAAGGGATGCATTATGCAAACTAGGCCTGCAAATTTGGTGTTCTCCAGATGGAGTATATATAGATATGCAAGGACTAGAAACTCAAATGCTAATGATTTCAGAACCAACAGCTAATGTACATTGGATAGGACAAATAAAAGGAAAATTAAGACAAATTGTAGATGAATGGGGAAAATTTATTGAAGCCCAAATTCCTGAGGCACGGCTCCCAAAAACAGAATTCCACTGTACAATGATATATGATCCTGAAATGGATACAGGAAAAGAAAAAAATTGGCAAGAAAAGACTAATGGGCAAAGAATAGAAATGACTTTATATAGATTATATAGTAGTGGGAAAACAGGGAGCAGCAATGAACATAACTGAAAATGATTTTATAAAAAATTGGTTCAATGTACAAAATTCTGTTCCACATGTTTCCTTATATATAGGAAAAGATTGGGAAACAAAAGATATAGGGCCAATGATGAAAAAAGCTAGACAGTGCCAGTGGGAAGCAACGATAAATCCATTCATTTTTCATTCTATGGATAAAAACTATATAAAGATTTGATGCAATACCACACTAACAGGTGTCCCACAGGAAGTACTTGTAAATCATAAAATTCAAATGCAAAAGACAATTCCTAAAATAGAAGAAGATTCTAATAGTGAACTGTTTAAAGAAATGGAAAGTCAAGTTCCACCTGAATTATGGTCTCAACATGACACAGATGTAGGATTAGTAAAATCCGCAAATCCTATAATAGTACGACTTAAACCTGGTGTATGCCTGCCAAGAAAATCGCAATATCCAATACGGCCTGAAGCTGAAGCAGGCATAAGAAACACCATTGAAGGTTTAGTGAAAGCAGGAGTATTGATAGAAACAACTAGTTATTGTAACACTCCAATTGCTCCTGTTATAAAAGCTGATAAATCTAGATGGCGTCTCGTTCATGATCTACGAGCAATAAATGAAATTGTGGGAGACTGGAAAGCAGAAGTTCCAAATCCACACACGCTGCTGACAAATGTTCCGCCTAATGCTAAATATTTCACCGTAATTGATCTTTGCTCAGCATTCTTCAGCGTTCCATTAACAGAAGAAAGTAGATACTTATTTGCATTTACATATGCTGGAAAACAGTATACGTATACTAGATTGCCCCAAGGGTATAAACATTCACCACATATATTTAACCAAGTACTGAGAGCAGATTTAGACGATCTCATGATTGATAGTACTTTGTTACAATATCTAGATGATTTAATGATCTGCTCTGAAACATTAGAACAGTGTCACAAAGATTCTATTAAAGTACTTACTAAATTGGCCCAATGTGGCCATAAAGTATCTAAGACTAAACTGCATTATTGTCAGCCACAAGTTGAAGAATTTTTGTCCTCCTGTGAAATTTGCGCCAAACATAATGTGAGAAAAGGTATAACAACACCAATAGGTCATATACCAGTACCGGAAGGACCATTTAAACACTTGGTGATTGATTATGTGGATATGATAAAAAGCGTGCAAGGTAAAAGGTATATGCTTGTGGTAATTGACAGATTTAGTAGATGGGTTGAAGCAGTACCATCAGCAGATGAAGGGGCAGCAACAGTGATTAAATTTCTGACAAGAGAAGCATTTCCTAGATTTGGAATACCATCTGAAATAAGTTCAGATAATGGATCCTCATTTATTCAGAAAACGGTGAAACAAATACTGCAACAATTAAGAATAAAACAAAGATTAGGATGCGTCTACCATCCTCAATCGCAAGGTATGGTTGAGAGATTGAATGGTACCATTAAAACTAAAATTAACAAAATATGTGCAAGTACTAAACTAAACTGGATTGATGCTTTGCCTCTTACATTAATGAGTTATCGTATGCAAATTAACAGAAGTACGCACCTAACACCGCATGAAATGCTTACGGGTCGACCCATGCCTGCGCCATTCTGTAGGGGCCCCTATAAAGGACCCCCACTAGAACAATTGCAAATGGAACTGAGAGCCTACATGAAGAAACTAACTGCGATCCACAAAGCTATCTATTTACAGGAAACGAGAAAGCAGCAGCCTAAGGAGGAAGCAGAGGCAGCTTGTCCAGTTGTTCCAGGTGACTTGGTGTATCTGAGAGTGTTCAGGAGAAAGTGGAATGAACCCAGGAGAGAGGGACCCTATAGAGTGGTAACGGCTACTCCAACAGCAGTCCAAGTAGAAGGAAGTAATACCTGGTATCATTTAAACCATTGCACGAGAGTTACCAAAGAAAAAAAAAAAAAGAGAGAGGAAAAAAATTGAAACAGAAAATACAAAAGAAGATGAAAATGAAAGAGAGCATAGCATTAAAAACTCCGAAAAAGATCAACAACGAGTTTTACCAAGTAAGGAGGCTCCCAATCAAGGCCAAAATTAACAAAATATGTGCAAGTACTAAACTTAATTGGATTGATGCATTGCCTCTTGCATTAATGAGTTATCGTATGCAAATTAACAGAAATACGCACTTAACACCCCATGAAATGCTTACGGGTCGACCCATGCCTGCGCCATTCTGTAGGGGCCCCTATAAAGGATCCCCACTAGAACAATTGCAAATGGAACTGAGAGCCTACATGAAGAAACTAACTGCGATCCACAAAGCTATCTATTTACAGGAAACGAGAAAGCAGCAGCCTAAGGAGGAAGCAGAGGCAGCTTGTCCAGTTGTTCCAGGTGACTTGGTGTATCTGAGAGTGTTCAGGAGAAAGTGGAATGAACCCAGGAGAGAGGGACCCTATAAAGGGGTAACGGCTACTCCAACAGCAGTCCAAGTTGAAGGAAGTAATACCTGGTATCATTTAAACCATTGCACCAGAGTACCCAAAGTAAAAGACAAGAAAACAGAGGAAAAATTTTTTAACAGAAAATACAGAAGAAGAGGAAAATGAAAGAGAGCATAGCATTAAAAACTCCGAAAAAGATCAACAACGAGTTTTACCAAGTAAGGAGGCTCCCACAAATAGGGAAAATGAGCAAAGCAAGATGGACAATGACCATCATATGCCTAGTGCTAATAAGGCAAGTCCAAGCTCAACCAACGGAAAACAGCCCGACTTCCCTTCAATTAACTTTTCAGCTTTTAAATGAAACTGATAATAATACCACCTCAACAGAACAAAAGATGCCTAAAAATCGTAGAAATATTGACGATATTGTCTGGTCAGAGGAGAACTGGCCCCCCGACTGAGCCTGGTTTCTCCCAAGGTTTTTTCTCCATTCTGTCACCGATGGAGTTTTGGTTCCTTGCCGCTGTCGCCTCTGGCTTGCTTAGTTGGGGACACTTCATTTCCAGCGATATCGTTGACTTGATTGCAAATGATTGCAAAGATACTATTTAAACTGAACCGAGCTGGATGATGACATCACTGAATTCAACGATGAACTGCCTTTAACTGAAAAATGAGTGTTTACTATTGTCACTTCGCATTATTGAGACACTATTTTCCTAATTAATGCTGTTCAGTTGCTTTGACACAATATGTATTGTTAAAAGCGCTATATAAATAAAGGTGACTTGACTTGACAATATATTCAATTAGAAAACAGTTTTAAAGTTGCAATAATATTTCACAATATTACAGTTTTTACTGTATTTTTGATCCAGTAAATGTAACCTTGGTGAATTCAAGGTACTTCTTTTAAAAACAATATTTCGAACTTTTGACTGGTAGTAACAAATTAGTTTCAAGATTTTATGTTCCACAAAAAAATAACAGCATGAAGGTTTGGAACAATTTGGGTGAACTGTTCCTTTAATGTAAACCGAAACCCCAGTGCTATATGGGAACAGAAGCGTCTTATATCCCCCTAAAACCTGTCTTAAGTCCCTCTCCTACGCAGTAATAATAAGATCAGGTGAATTGTTGAGTAAGCGCGTGAATAACTTGTGCCAGTGGAATTTCCCATTGTAAGAGAGCATGACGCCACAAGCGTGCAATGAATCACTGCTCTACAGTAATGCTCCGGCGTCTCTTCTGAAGGACCGTTGCCACCAGATCCAGTCTGTATCCAGATCAGATGGTCACTGCAGTCACCCGGATCCAATACGTTTCTAGACCAGATGGTGGATCAGCACTTAGAGAGGACCTCTACAGCCCTGAATGTCAGCGGAGATCAGGACAACTAGATGAGCCCCAGATACAGATGTTATTCCCCTGTAAAGACCTTGTCTCAGACGACCACCGGGACAAGACCACAGGAACCAGATGAGTCTTCTGCACAATGTGACTTTGCTGCAGCCCTTTAATTGAACTGCTCCCCGACTGAGCCTGGTTTCTCCCAAGTTTTTTTCTCCATTCTGTCACCGATGGAGTTTTGGTTCCTTGCCGCTGTCGCCTCTGGCTTGCTTAGTTGGGGACACTTCATTTCCAGCGATATCGTTGACTTGATTGCACATATACTATTTAAACTGAACTGAGCTGGATTATGACATCACTGAATTCAATGATGAACTGCCTTTAACTGAAAAATTAGTGTTTATTATTGTCATTTTTGCATTATTGACACACTATTTTCCTAATCAATGCTGTTCAGTTGCTTTGACACAATCTGTATTGTTAAAAGCGCTATATAAATAAAGGTGACTTGACTTGACTTGACTTGACTATGATACCCAAGATGCTGAAGAAATTAGTCAAGATGATGAATTATGGGAAACAGCACAAAATAATGAGTGGTATAGATGGGCAACCTTTACTGCTAGAGAAACAGGAAAAGGAAATTGCTTGCTGTGCTCCAAATCTCCTTTAAACAAAGTAATAGCTATACCAAATCCACATGATTATCTAAGGTGTGCTGAATTTGGTAGAAATTGTTGTCATTTAACAGATTTTACAAGACCCTATTGTTTAGCTGAATGTCTAGGATTTTTGGGAAATTCAAAATTTACAGATTATTTTATTAGACCACTCTGGGGATCTTGGTGTCAGTATTCGGATATAAGTCAAAATATGAAAATACAAAAAAGAAAAGTAGAGATTCCCGAATGGTATAGCATAGATTATAAACAAGAATATGAGTGTTTTCATAAACCAAAAGGAACACACGATTTGGGCAAATTCAAAGGGAAATGCGCTGTTATTTGGTATATAGACAGGAAAAACTTTTGGAAATCAGAATTTCCTTCCAGAGCTCCGGACCTGTTAGCACATGGAATAAACAAGGGAATTAAAATAGCGCCCGAAAAATGTGAAAATCAAACTATTGTTCTACCTTCTATAGAAATATATGAAGACCAATCATTAATAATAGCAGATTTCTTTTGGATTTGTGGAAATGAACAATTATTGCCTTCTTTACCTATTGGGTGGAAAGGAATATGCGTAAGAGTACGATTACTCCAAGAAATTACCATGGCACCATGAGGAACAGAACAAAATGCAAATAAAGAAAACGACAGAATAAGAAGAGCTTATATGCCAGACTCTAATATATATATAGATTCAAATGGACAACATAGAGGAATTCCACACGAGTTTAAGGCAAGAGATGAAATTAAGTCAGGGTTTGAATCGATATTTATTTGGATTTCACAAAACAAAAATACAGAATGGATTAATTATATTTATTATAATCAACAAAGATTCATTAATTATACTGATGATGCGTTAACATTGTTAGGAGACCAAGTGCATGCAACAAGTAGAATGACGTGGCAAAATAGACAGGCACTCAATTGGCTTTTGGCAGACAAAGGAGGAGTTTGTGTTATGTTCGGAGATCAATGTTGTACTTATATACCAAATAATACTGTGCCTGGAGGAGCATTTAGTGAAGTGATGATTAAAATAAAAAAATTAAGGACAGAAGTTAAAGCAAATGCTGGAAGAGACAGTCAAATGTGGGATTGGTTTGATCTGAAACTTGGAGCATGGGGAACATGGTTTGCTAAACTAGGAATGTTTTTAGGAATTACCATAGTAATAGGAGGGTTATTATTTTGTTGTGTATTACCTATATTAAGGACATTAATAGTTAATACTACTGTCAAACAAATGGAAATGATAACATATCCAAATAATAAGCAAATGATGACAAGAGACAATTTAGATGAATATTATGAAGGATGGCTAAACAAACTAAATTTAAATGTGCAAATATTGGATGAAAATTCCAGTACCTCAAGTGAGGACGAAGACGATGAGATGAGCCATACTCTGGGTGTATGTGCTAGCCTAACCTCTCCCCAAGAGTGACCCTCAACGATGCGCAAAGTATCTGGGTTGAAGACAACTTATGCATGCTTTGTTTTAATTTGAGTTTGTGTGATATTTTATGCTGACAAAATTGAATTATTGATCATACCCCCAATATGTTTAAGAAGTTAAGGAATCAGAATCTTTTACTCCCTTCTGCAACAGATCCAATTAAGAACTTTGAGGGGAGATGTTTGGTTCTGATATCCTCCAGAGCGGGATTGCATAATTGGGTCATTGGTAATGAATCTGTGTGACTTCATTTAGTCACTATGGTACTAAAGCTGAGAAACCTAACTTATGAAGTAATGCTCTGGGGAAGTTAGGTGAATGAGGCTTAATTAAGCCTCAGAGGGGGGAGAATGTAGAAGATTTTCAGTGATCTTCATTCAATATAATATATATTTATGCTTATAAATAAGAAGACATTATTATTATTTAAAGAGACTATGTGTATTAACTGTGTGCTAAAGGTTGCAATGTAAGAACTGAGTGAACTATTTAAAGACTTGAAGACCCTGCATATATAGAAAGAATGTGCTGGAGTTGCCTTTGCAAACCGTAACTCGGCTTTGTTGTTTGATCAATAAAGTCTACTGGCTTCAAAACCTCTTTAGCAATTTCTTTTGAACAAGGAAAATTCCACAACAAGATCAGCCGCACATCTGCTCGAAATAAAGACAAAATCATTTTCTGTTGTAATGATTTAAATCCTCAGTATCCACAGCACATTAGTTTACTTTTTAAAAGTATAAAACGAATATTTGCACCATTTTGTGAGATTTGTTCCTCAATCAGCTGTACATCGTCTATAAATAAACAAGATAATTTTCTGATGTAGATATTTAAATCAATCAATGGATACACAGAATTAATAAGCAAGCACCATACAACAAACATGTGCCTCCACGTTAACGCGGATACCATCCGTGCAAGACAATAAAGGAATACCAAAGAAAAGTTTAGTTTTTAAAATATAAAAACGATCACTTTTATCTTCTTGTTCATCAGCCAGCTGTGCGGTCACTACCAATAAAAAACAATTAAAATTTTTTAAAAAATAAATCATTTTCTGCTGTAAAATAATTTACGTATAAACATCAGATAAGAGAAAGAGACTTACACTTATCAATCTGGCTAAAAGCGTCTTTCTCCGTATAGCCTATAAGATTAAATCTATTAAATTAGAGAGCTGTTGAAAAAACATCTCTTTAACCTAGCCTAGACTTTAAAAACAGAATGTTTTTCAAAGATATAATTCCACTGTAATGACTTGGATTACTTAATTGTATAAGGGGAATTAATTATTATGAATTCATTCAGTTTTGTAAAGACTCGAATCTGAAAAGGTCGA
>NW_015635036.1:37894-40704 GCF_001515625.1 Sinocyclocheilus rhinocerous | reverse complement strand
AGCGAGCAAGCGCGTTGTGTCCGTTTTAAGCAGGCTGACCTTTGGTCCAGCCCACAGGTCGTGGTCCAATCAGATGGTGGCTGCGGGGTTTAGCCACGCCCCATACTGTTCCTTATCATGCATGAATCACACGCTGTTTGTGGCGAGTATTTCTGCAAGTTTTTTAAGAACTTCTTATAAAAATATCATCACCGGAAAATGATGCCGAATATCAATTTTTCACTTACACCAATGTTCTGTGAATAACACAAGCTCTCACCCGATACTAAACTTCACATATTAAACACGTCTTACACACATATTAAATGCTTTGTCTGCTAAAAAAGAGTTATAAGACAAATATTAAATATCATAGATTCCAATAAACACATCAAATATATATATATATAGCATAACACATACAGTGGATACATTTTCACTACTTATGAGTTTAAACGATTGTCTGTGTACGTTCGGTTTCTTTGTCTGTGACAAAAGGAGTTTCAGTCAGGGCAGGAAGCAGGTGGTCAAACGTCATGTGCTAGTCATGCAGCGGTCCCGTGCTCACAGGCCTGAGGGCACTAGTTAATTTACTTCCTGTGTCTACACTGGTTTCTATACATTCGCGATCACGAGGTATTTTCAGTTGTAGTCCTGATACCAAAAGAGCTCAGTGTTATCTCTTGATTTGATTAGTCTTTATGTGCTGGGGGCGATTAGCAAACCTCATGATGGCTGATATCAGTGTCCGTTCATATTTAGAAATCCCTACACCACTTACCTCGGCGTTCCATATTGATTGCAGAAAAAAAAGGATATCGTTCAAAACCAAGAGGAACTGACATCTGACAAAGATCACGCGCTACGTTTTAAAACCCAGGTGGGTAGGAGGAGTTTTATTACATCACGGAGATCCCGCCTTAAGGTATAGCCATAAACAACTCTTATAAATATTGACCTGAGAAATTTTTAGATTTTAAGGATAAAGATAACATATTAAATGTAACGAGAATACCTTACAAAATAATGAATATTTGTTTTAATATTGAATGTTTGAAGTATATTATTCGATATTAAATTGGGTAATTCTCACGAAGGTTGTAATTTTATAAATAACCACCAGAGGGTATCCAAGCTCTATCTCCTCACACTGCGGATGTGAAAACACGGGGAATCCTGATTTGTAACATCAACAGTGATACTTAATCGCACAGTATAAAAGTCTCAGAATTTGCTATCGTTTTTAACTAACGACAGAGAAACTATCAGAGAAATATAGACCCATGACTAATGAGAAATATTTGCTCTTGTCTCTGTACCATATGTGTAAACACATTAATGTGTTTTTTCGTGGTCTTTTGAACTCTGTACCATATGTGAAAATTGTTTTCGGAATCCCTTCATTACAGCCGTGACGGAAGACAATATTTTTCATTGTCACGCTAGATTAACTACACATTTACATAACCATCTTAAAAGGAGATAGATCGCTGTGTGGCAAAAGGTATGACTCTTGGGGTCCATCTGGATAAACATCTAAAAAAATAGAGGATAGCTTTTTGATTTTTCAAGCAGATCCGTTTTCAGCAACGCACCCCCACCCTTTCAGAACTCGCAGCGGGGCGAAATGACAGGATCAGTGGGGCGCGACACACACACCCACACACACACACACACAGCCGTGAGCATACAGGCAGAGAGCATTCTCAAAGAAAGATTTCTTCTTTCATTTTAAACCAAGCACAATTTTGGGAAACATTTCATTTGAAGAATCGCGATGCTTGCACGAGGAAGACTTTCTCTCCCTGAAAAATGTAAGGGTATTTTATATTTTTTTATTTTCAGTTCATTAATATGCTGAGAAACTTTTTTATTCAGTATTATATTGTAAGAGTACACACTCAGCACCCCTCCCCTTTCAGAACTCGCAGCGGTCCGAAATCACACACACACACACACAAACACAGCCGTGAGCATACAGGCAGAGAGCGATCTCAAAGAAAGATTTCTTCTTTCATTTTAAACCAAGCACAATTTTGGGAAACATTTCATTTTAAGAATCGCGATGCTTGCACGAGGAAGACTTTCTCTCCCTGAAAAATGTAAGGGTATTTATATTTTTATTGATTTAACCCCAATTTCATTCATATGCTGAGAAACTTTTAATACTGCCGTCAGATTATACACACCAGCACACACACACATATTGTGATACGATCTCGCAATCTGTTAAAATTGTTTATTTATTGTTCATCAATGCTTGTTTTTAATCACAGCTCCCATAGAGAGAGTGAGAGAGAGAGAGGGGGAGCGAGTGAGAGAGAGTGCGAGCATGACACGCAGCAACCTGATACCACGGACACTTCCACACACGTGAGTCCGGATATGGGAATGCTCCATAATATCTTCAAAACATTCCTTTAGGACTTAATTTATCACCTGTCATCTGTAGGATCTATGTCTCACAACAGACCCACCTACATGATGGAGACACACATCAAACCCGCACATTCCATGGAGGGTTTTCGAGGTTCGTCTCCCCAGCCATCTGCAGTCGTAAAACTCATGCCGGGTCAGTGAAGGTGAAGCATTTCCTGGACTGTTTGGCTATATCTCAAGATACGCTAAAAAGGACAGTACTTTCACGGTGCTTAAAAGCGTTTTACGGGCTTTCAAGGACCAGATAGAAATACCCTCATGACCAGTGGACGCATAAATTGCTAAACTCCGATCAACAAAAGAGACAATTTTATAGCTCCCTGTCCCGCAGGAGATTCTCCAGCAGACGCTCAGAGCAAACATGAGCGTGAACGAAGGACCCTTCCCTTTTC
>NW_015635036.1:31960-37712 GCF_001515625.1 Sinocyclocheilus rhinocerous | reverse complement strand
AAAAAAAAAAATAATTGAATCATGGATCATTATTTCAACATTTCTGTTAGCCTACTTAGTGAAGAGAAAGTAAGCATCCTTAACTGAACAGAGCTGGTCACATGCATTTTCTGTTAAACTAAAAAGAGAAAAAGACATGATTGGCATGAAACTAGTTGCCATTTTTAAAGGTAAAATTGTAAGAAATTTTAAGAAATTAATCTTTGACCTCTTAAGAGTGTGTTCAAAGTCTATTTTGAGCTCCAGAAAACCAGTAATGATGCGGCTTTGACGGTTACAGATTTGGAAAACAAAAAGGCGGGAAAAAAGAACCCTAAACTCTAAAGCAAAGAACCGTCTCAGCATATAAAATGTTCTTCAGGAGGATATGGTTCTAAAAAGAGCTGTTTCTACGTATAAAGAACCTTTAAAGAACCATTTTTTTTAGAGCGTAGCTTTGTAAACACAAGAACATTCCAAAACTTTTTATAAAAAACATTACACCACCTCAGGCCTCAATGATGTTCTTATAACGTTCTCCTAATGTGACTGAGAGAATGTTCTTCCTTTGTTATCTTGAAACATTGTGCCAATGTTTTATTGACAACATTGTACAATCTGTTACCTCAAAAAACATCCTCAAAATGTTGCAGATGAAGTGTTCTAGCTTTGTTAACATGTCACATTACAATAAACTTTTATAAAGAACATTTTGTTATCTCAGGCCTCAATCATGTCCATAGGCTATAACATTTTCCTAATGTGGCTGAGAGAATGTTCTTCCTTTGTTATCTTGAAACATTGTGCCAATGTTTTATTGACAATATTGTATAAACTGTTACCTCAACAACATCCTCAAAATATTGCAGATAAAGTGTTCTAGCTTTGTTAATGCATCACATTATACAAACGTTTTATAAAAAAACAATCCATCACCTCCGGCCTTAATGACATCCTTACAGTGCATCCGGAAAGTATTCACAGCGCTTCACTTTTTCCACATTTTATATTACAGCCTTATTCCAAAATGGATTAAATTCATTATTTTCCTCAAAATTCTACAAACATACCCCATAATGACAATGTGAAAGAAGTTTGTTTGAAATCTTTGCAAATTTATTAAAAATAAACAACGAAGAAAAAAAATCACATGTACATAAGTAACACATTGTACAAATGTACAAAATTGAGCTCAGGTGCATCCTGTTTCCACTGATCATCCTTGAGAAGTTTCTACAACTTGATTGGAGTCCACCTGTGGTAAATTCAGTTGATTGGACATGATTTGGAAAGGCGCACACCTGTCTATATAAGGTCTCACACAAATCAAACCATGAAATCCAAGGAATTGTCTGTAGACCTCTGAGACAGGATTGCTAGAGGGGGCTGCCCGGCCAAACTGAAAGATCGGGGGAGAAGGGTCTTAGTCAGGGAGGCGACCAAGAACCCGATGGTCACTCTGACAGAGCTCCAGCGTTTCTCTATGGAGGGATGAGAACCTTCCAGAAGAACAACCATCTCTGCAGCACTCCACCAATCAGGCCTGTATGGTAGAGTGGCCAGACGGAATCCACTCCTCCGCAAAAGGCACCTGAAGGACTCCCAGAACATGAGACTCAAAATTCTCTGGTCTGATGAAACAAAGATTTAACTCTTCGGCAAGCGTCATGTCTGGAGGAAACCAGGCACCGCTCATCACCTGCCCAATACCATCCCTACATTGAAGCATGGTGGTGGCAGCATCATGCTGTGGGGATGTTTTTCAGCAGCAGGAACTGGTAGACTAGTCGGGATCGAGGGAAAGATGAATGCAGCAACGTACAGAGACATCCTTGATGAAAACCTGTACCTCAGACTGGGGCGACGGTTTATCTTCCAACAGGACAATGATGCGAAGCACACAGCCAAGATAACAAAGGAGTGGCTATACAGGGCAGCTCTGTGAATGTCCTTGAGTGGCCCAGACTTGAACCCGACTGAACATCTCTGGAGAGATCTGAAAATGGCTGTGCACCAACTCGCCCCATCCAACCTGATGGAGCTTGAGAGGTCCTGCAAAGAAGAATGGGAGAAACTGCCCAAAAATAGGTTATAACTTGGGTTATAAAATAAGGTTATAAAATAACTTGTATAATCATACTCCAAAAGACTTGAGGCAGTAATCGGTGCCCAAGGTGCTTCAACAAAGTATTCAGAAAAGGCGGTGAATACTTGTGCACATGTGATTTTATTTTTGTTCTACGTTTAATTTGCAAAGATTTCAAACAAACTTCTTTCATGTTGTCATGGTGTATTGTTTGTAGAATTGAGGAAAATAATTTAATCCATTTTGGAATAAGGCTGTAACATGCTGTGAAAACTTTCCGGATGCACTGTATAAAGTTCTCCTACAGTGGTTAAGAGAATGTTTTTCCTTTGTCATCTTGAAACATTGTGCCAATGTTTTGAGAATATTATATTGTCACCTCAACAACATCCTCAAAATGTTGCAGGTCAAATGTTCTAGCTTTGTTAATATTTCACATTACAAGAATGTTTTATAAAAAATATTCCATCACCTCCGGCCTCAATGATGTTCTTACAATGTTCTCCTAATGTGGCTGAGAGAATGTTTTTTTTCTTTATCTTGAAACATTGTGTCAATGTTTTATTGAGAACATTAGGGGAGACCGGGTATGGTTGTAACATGGGGAGAGTTGTAACCACACCATTTCCACCTATCAGGGATAAGCTAGGAGTCTAGTGAACAAATGTGGGTACTTTGTATAAATGTTTGAGCACTCTAGCTAAAAAATTCAGCGAGTTACAGATGTTGAAACAAAAAGTGTTACAACCATACCCGGTCTCCCCCTATATAATCTGTTACCTCAACAACATCCACAAAATATCTTTAAAATGTCGCAGATAAAATGTTCTAGCTTTGTTAATATTTCACATTACAAGAATGTTTTATAAAAAATATTACATCACCTCTGGCCTCGATGATGTTCTTATAATGTTCTCCCTTTGTTATCTTGAAACATTGTGTCAATGTTTTATTGAGAACATTATATAATCTGTTACATCAACAACATCCTCAAAACATCCTCAAAATGTTGCAGGTAAAATGTTCTAGCTTTGTTTACACTTAACGTTTTAGGAACATTATCTGAAATGAAAAACATTCTTAAAACATTTTTTGAACATTTAATTCCAATGTTTTCTCTAAAACATCAACCAAACCTGTACGGAATGTTAGCCAAAGTTATGAGAACATTCCCTGCTAGCTGGGTAACTGCACTCTCAGAAATTACTTTAAACAAAAAGCATCATACTGTGTTTAATAGTGCATATGTACTATGAAGGTTCACAGCATGCAATGCAGCATGAATAGATCGTGCTGTAGAGTTTTTTTTTTTTTTTTTTAATTCTTGTTGGTTTTATTTGTGCTGTTGAACTTGTTATTGGTTCACTGTAATTATAAGGTGCTGCATTGAGAGACTGTATTACAAATTATACTGTATTTAAATAAACTTGTTTTTGGTCATTAATTTGGATTTTGTTGTAGTTCACTGTAAAGTCTGTGTTATATTGTCAATAGTGATAGTAGCAGTCTAGCAGATGGGAATCTGTAAAGAGTAACCAGCAGCCTTTTTATTACACTTATTTTTTTTAATTCTTGTTGGTTTTATTTGTGCTGTTGAACTTGTTTTTGGTTCACTGTAATTATAAGGTGCTGCACTGAGAGACTGTATTAGAAACTGTACTGTATTTAAATAAACTTGTTTCTGGTCATTAATTTGGATTTTGTTGTAGTTCACTGTAAAGTCTGTGTTATTTTGTCAATAGTGATAGTAGCAGTCTAGCAGATGGGAATCTGTAAAGAGTAACCAGCAGCCTTTTTATTACACTTATATCCTGGTTTTTGATAGGTTTTATTTGTGTAACTTTTTGAAATAGTTACATTTTTTAACTTATAGCCAGATGTTTCTTGCTTTCTTTGCTTCTCACATTACTAAAGAAAATAAGTGCATTCTTGACACTGTTAAAATATTCCTCTTGTATCCTGTAGGGGAGCAAGTGATGAGGAAGCTGACAGAGAGCCATAAGTTTGATATTTTACAGAGAGCTGCCTTTATATATTCAGTTAAACAACACTCAGAGTACACCTGTGAGGAAAATACATTAATGGGTTATAACTTTAAATAATAAAGAATGAAATTTAATATTAAGAGACTCAAACTCCTCCTTGTCAGGTGACACATGAAAGTGAAACTATTGCAGCAGGATCTGTTTTGTCAAATGAGGAAGTAAACTACATTAAGTGAAAAACACAGTGAGTATCACGATATTAAAATCATATTTGATAGCCAAAATCAATCCTGACTGGTTTAAAGTGAAGTACAACAATACGCAGCATCAGATATTTTGAAAGTAGTTAAAATGACAATAGGAGAGAAAACACAGAGTCTGTACAAAAAACTTGCTTAAAGTAATACAATACATTACAGTACAGTAATACACAAAAGGAACAATGACAGCATAGCTAAAATAAAATAAAAAAAATACATTTCTATTTTTTTAAGAAAGACTTTCTTTGAAAGTGTGCTGATTTTAAAGCTCCACCATTATACTCCTCAAATGAATACTTCAAGGGATAGTTCACCCAAAAATGTAAATTCTGGTATAATTTATTCACCCTCAGGTTGTTCCAAACCTGTATAAATGTCTTTGTTCTGCTGAACACAAAGTAAGATATGAGACCAAACAGTTTTGGGGCACCATTGATTTCCATATAGTAGGAAAAAATACTATGTAAGTCAATGCTGCCCCAAAACTGTTTGGTTATAAGCATTCTTCAAAATACCTTCCTTTGTATTCAGCAGAACAAATACATTTATACAGGTTTGGAACAACTTGAGGGTGAGTAAATGATACCAGAATTGTCATTTTTGGGTGAACTATCCCGTTCATCAGTTAAGTGGGCAGCTGAATTTTGCAGTAGCTAATGCCAAGTTATCCAAATAACTGTAAGATTATCTGGCCCTTATTGACGATCCTGATGTCCCCTGGTCCGTCATGGGCATTGTCTCCTCAATGGATCCTGGGATGAGGGCTTCATCTGCAGCCTGGAGAATGCACAGTAAAAAAATAGATTCAATACTACTCTGGAAATATCAATAATTTAATAATATCTGTATCCTGAGAAATGTAAACTTGAATATAATGAGAAGCAGTTATGGTCAACAGAGACTGATTACAGACAATGGACCTTGACAACGGCCGACAATGGTAACGTCCTGTTCAGTTTCTTATGCTGACACAATATTTAATCTAGCCGACATACAAAGAAAAAGATTACACACATTTCGAAAAACGTTAATATATGATAATTTTCAGACTAAAGCTAGTGTTAACGTTAGCCAAATTGAGCATTAGCACAAACGTTGCTTTTAAAACAATGTTGTTTAATATGACAAGTTTATAAAACCTAAATGAAAATGTGCACATTCAAATGCTGAATGGCTACTCTAAACTGAATTTTTGTTTCATGTTTTAATTACCTCCGTGTAGAGCTCAGATCCCATCCACAGCGAGAGACAAGATGGCGATGAGCTCGAATCGGTTTCCTTCTCAAAGGGGCGGGGTTTCTGAAGAACACATAACTACTTTATTTAGCTTCAACATGACTAATTCTATATGATTGAACATCCTTACAGAATAAATACATGGTGCATGATTAAAATATGTTTAGATGAGAAACATAAATTAATCATGTAGGAAATATGAAATG
>NW_015635036.1:24706-29171 GCF_001515625.1 Sinocyclocheilus rhinocerous | reverse complement strand
ATTGTCATTTTTGGGTGAACTATCCCTTTCATCAGTTAAGTGGGCAGTTGAGTTTCGCAGTAGCTAATGCCAAGTTATCCAAATAACTGTAAGATTATCTGGCCCTTATTGACGATCCTGATGTCCCCTGGTCCGTCATGGGCATTGTCTCCTCAATGGATCCTGGGATGAGGGCTTCATCTGCAGCCTGGAGAATGCAGAGTAAAAAATAGATTCAATACTACTCTGGAAATATCAATAATTTAATAATATCTGTATCCTGAGAAATGTAAACTTGAATATAATGAGAAGCAGTTATGGTCAACAGAGACTGATTACAGACAGCGGACCTTGACAACGGCCGACAATGGTAACATCCGGTTCAGTTTCTCATGCTGACACAAAATATAATCTAGTCGACATACAAAGAAAAAGATTATACACATTAAGGAAAACGTTAAAATATGATCATTTTCAGACGCGGCTAAAGCTAGTGTTAACGTTAAGCATTAGCAGCATTAGCACAAACGTTGCTTTTAAAACAATGTTGTTTAATATGACAAGTTTATAAAACCATGTGCACATTGTGCACATTCAAATGCTGAATGGCTACTCTAAATTGAATTTTAGTTTCATGTTTTAATTACCTCCGTGTAGAGCTCAGATCCCATCCACAGCGAGAGACAAGATGGCGATGAGCTCGAATCGGTTTCCTTCACAAAGGGGCGGGGTTTCTGAAGAACACATAACTACTTTATTTAGCTTCAACATGACTAATTCTATATGATTGAACATCCTTACAGAATAAATACATGGTGCATGATTAAAATATGTTTAGATGAGAAACATAAATTAATCATGTAGGAAATATGAAATGAATGTTTAAAAATTCAACAACCTCCCCATTGCTATTTTTCAGTACTCAAGTGAAAGAGATGAACATTAAAGAGAGGTTGAGAGAGTAAAGGTGTTTCTGTCAGAGCAGTGTGAGATTTTCAGAAACCGTTTGTATTGCTGTTGTGTTTCAGTCTGTGTGAGAATGAATCTCCTGAACCCAGCTGTGTGTCCATGAAGAGTGACGCGTCAATGGATCCTCCATTTAATTTCAGCTCGGGAGACTCATCTGCTGATCTGAGGTGTTGTTCAGAAGGAGGAATATTTCAGGAAGAGAATAAATGATCCGAGTCTGGCTGATAGAATCGTCACACACATCCGATCATCAAGAAGTCTGTTCATCATGTGTCACATCCCAGTCTTCTGCTGGATTTCAGCCGCTGTTCTGGAGAGGATGATGGGTAAAGCAGAGAGTGCAGAGATTCCCAAGACTCTCACACAAATGTTCACACACTTCCTGATCTTTCAGACCAAACTGAAGACACAGAAGTATGATGGGAAATATGAAATCGATCCTCGTCAGGCTAGAAAGACTATTCTGTCTCTAGGAAAACTGGCTTTTGAACAGCTGGAAAAAGGGAACCTGATCTTCTATGAGGAGGACCTGAAAGAGAGCGGCATTGATGTCAGAGAAGTGTCCGTGTACTCAGGAGTTTGTACCCAGATCTTCAGAGAGGAGTTTGGACTGCAGCTGGGGAAGGTGTACAGCTTTGTTCATCTGAGTATTCAGGAGTTTCTTGCTGCTTTATTCAAGCTGCTTTCCTTTTCTGAACGAAACACAGGACTAATGAATGTGTTCAGGTCACCAATGACCAGTTTACTGAAGAGAGAAGTGGACAAGGCCTTACAGAGTGAGAACGGACACTGGGACCTTTTCCTCCGGTTCCTTCTAGGTCTCTCACTAGAGTCTAATCAGACTCTCTTACAAGGCCTCCTGAGAAAGACAGTAAGCAGCTCTGATATCAATCAGGAAACAGCTGAATACAACAAACAGAAGATCAGGGAGAATCCCTCTCCAGAGAAATCCATCAATCTGTTCCACTGTCTGAATGAACTGAATGATCGTTCACTGGAGCAGGAAGTCCAAACATACCTGAGCAGAACAGGTGCCCGTCGTCTCTCTGGAGTCAAACTGTCTGCTGCTCAGTGGTCCACTCTGGTGTTTGTGCTGTTGAACTCAGAAGAAGAACTGGACGAGTTTATTCTGAGTAAATATGATCCATCAGAAGAATGTCTTCTGAGGCTGCTGCCAGTGATCAAAGCATCTAGAAAGATTGAGTGAGTATTTTACAGTCTCTTTGTTTTATTGACTTTACTTTATACAGTAGGCCTGTGTTTCTCTTCACTGTTTCTGTATATTTTGAGGTCTTATTTGACACTGTGTGTGTGTGTGTGTGTGTGATTTCAAGCCCTTTATCAATCAAAGCATCTAGAAAGAGTGAGTGAGTATTTTACAGTCTCTTTGTTTTATTGACTTTACTTTATACAGTAGGCCTGTGTTTCTCTTCACTGTTTCTGTATATTTTGAGGTCTTATTTGACACTGTGTGTGTGTGTGTGTGTGCGTGTGTGTGTGTGTGTGTGTGTGTGAGAAAGTGACAGTTGAGATTCAAATTCATGAACTTTCCGCCATTGTAAGTCTATGGGATTTTTTTCCCCTGCTTTTTCGTCCGCTGTGTGAACATCGTAGGTCCAATCGCTTAGAAAAGATACAGCACTCCTCTCCTCAGTGAGCCGGTCGATTTGTGACACCTCATTCATGGGTCTGTGATAAACGGTGAATGAACTTAACATCATCTTTATTTTTTCTGTATTTTGTCTGCAGTCTTTCCTGGTGTTATATTACACAGAAAGGCTGTGCTGCTCTGATTTCAGCTCTGAGATCAAACCCCTCACACCTGACAGAACTGGATCTGAGCCGTAATAAACCAGGAGACTCAGGAGTGAAGCTGCTCTCTGCTCTACTGGAGGATCCACACTGTAAACTGAAGAAACTACAGTGAGTCTCTTCACATCTCAGTAACTAAAAGGTTTCGAGTAAAAGGTAAAATTACACAAATGTGTTTTCCGTTAGCAGTGGTTTTGTTTGTTGCCCTCAGCAAAACATGCTCAGGTCAAAGTGTCTGAATAATTTTTGATCCCAAATTTTACTGGTAGTCTACTGTATGAAGCATTTTTGGGTATAATATGTGACAGTTCACTTTATTTTGCTATCCTCACTTACATTTATGAACTATAGTTTCCTGCACCCACTAATAAAAATATCAAAATTATATCTGGTGTCTGAATAATGTTTGGTTTGACTGTATTTTTAAATACGATGTTTCATTAAAAATGTGGTGATTATCTCTAAGGTGGACAATAATGAACTTAAACGCTATTGACTGCTTGAATCTAACCATATCATGTCAGCCAATGGAAAGTCAGACAGCTATTTATCACATGAGATAATATAGCTTTTTTACTCCAAATACCGTACTTTTCATATTCTTCAGTTATTGAAAAACTGTTGGTGTAATTACCTTCAACAAAACTGAGAACATTTTAACAAGACTTTTGTCTCAAAGTATGTCTGTAATAATTTTAAATGTGCCTTTTACATGAGTCCTCTTTTAGCCCCATTGTAAACTACCACACGCGAGTCCCAGGTCACTCTTTGCCTGAATGTTTATTAGCTACTGGCCAGGAGTCACTTTAAACACAGCAGAACGACACTATGACTAAAATATTACACACATATTTATATGTTAAGAAATGCATTAAAATACCAAGGTTACATGTGCACTTCATGATTGGTTCAATTCATATCTCTACTAATCATCCATCCCTCTGTTACTGAGCAGATAGATTCCCCTTTATTATTCACTTCTCGAGTCTAGAGAACTAAATCATAAGACAAACTAGTGTGTAGTAACTTTAAGGATTTAGCTTTTATTTCAGCTTTTAGGGAATCGATTCTTAAAGATTCGATGTTGATTTCTTCAAGTTGATCTGATTCAAAATTTAGAGCTTATACTTTATCAACGGTTCATCCAGCGAGCGTTAAAATCAGTATATCTTAACAATTCTGTTCATATTACTTCGTGGCCAATGACAACACAAACAAAATGGTAATCTTATTAATTTTGAGCAAGGTAACAAAGGATCTGGACAAAGTTTGACTTTAAAAATATACGACACAAGACAATACTTCTTTATAAATAAAACAACAGTTTATTTGCTATTCTATGGCACATTAAACTAAGCTAGAACACACACACACACACACACACACACATACACACAAAAGGTTGCGTTTGCATGAAGTTCCCAAAGTTCTAATACTCGTTTTCTACGAGTTCTTTAAATTCAACCTGAGAAAACTCAAAAGCAGAGACTTGGCTTATGTTTACTGCTTAAACTCAGTTCAGCACCCGTTCAGCAAGAGATGAAGAGATTTTGTTTGTTACTTGCGTTTCAGTGACAGCTGAGCGGAGTTTTCCAGTTGCTGGCTTTTCAGGGAATCCCAGCGCCTTTGATTGGTTGCTGATCTGTCGTTTGGATGACGTAGTTTCTGGGGATGCCCTCCTGATGAATGGGGTTTCCTGGTGACA
>NW_015635036.1:20988-22038 GCF_001515625.1 Sinocyclocheilus rhinocerous | reverse complement strand
AAGGCTGTGCTGCTCTGATTTCAGCTCTGAGATCAAACCCCTCACACCTGACAGAACTGGATCTGAGCCGTAATAAACCAGGAGACTCAGGAGTGAAGCTGCTCTCTGCTCTACTGGAGGATCCACACTGTAAACTGAAGAAACTACAGTGAGTCTCTTCACATCTCAGTAACTAAAAGGTTTCGAGTAAAAGGTAAAATTACACAAATGTGTTTTCCGTTAGCAGTGGTTTTGTTTGTTGCCCTCAGCAAAACATGCTCAGGTCAAAGTGTCTGAATAATTTTTGATCCCAAATTTTACTGGTAGTCTACTGTATGAAGCATTTTTGGGTATAATATGTGACAGTTCACTTTATTTTGCTATCCTCACTTACATTTATGAACTATAGTTTCCTGCACCCACTAATAAAAATATCAAAATAAATGTTTATTTTAAAAAGATTATTACACTGCTTGAAGATCCCATTATAACTTAATATGGTTTTACAGTAGTCTCAATAAATATCATATTTTATTATATCTTGTGAGTTATATCTTTTTAAATACCAAGTTTCATTAAAAATGTGGTGATTATCTCTAAGGTGGACAATAATGAACTTAATAAATGCTGTTGTCTACATTAACCATATCATGTCAGCAAATGGAAAGTCAGACAGCTATTTATCACATTAGCTAACAGTATAGGGATGCTTTTTTACCCCAAATACTGCACTTTTCATATTCTTCAGTTATTGAAAAACTGTTGGTGTAATTACCTTCAACAAAACTGAGAACATTTTAACAAGACTTTTGTCTCAAAGTATGTCTGTAATAATTTTAAATGTGCCTTTTACATGAGTCCTCTTTTAGCCCCATTGTAAACTACCACACGCGAGTCCCAGGTCACTCTTTGCCTGAATGTTTATTAGCTACTGGCCAGGAGTCACTTTAAACACAGCAGAACCACACTATGACTAAAATATCACACACATATTTATATGTTAAGAAATGCATTAAAATACCAAGGTTACATGTGCCCTTCATGATTGGTTCAATTCATATCTATACTCAT
>NW_015635036.1:20488-20959 GCF_001515625.1 Sinocyclocheilus rhinocerous | reverse complement strand
TCCGGACGCGCGCCGGCGCCAAGTTCAAGAGCTGCGGATGATTTTAACTGAGTTATTTTAACAACAACAGAAACAGCAATGCTGCAAATATAGTTATTTTTCATATTATCTATTTATAACCTATGACACTGACTGTTCAAACCAGATGTGACAAGACGTTTCTGATCTACATTTAGCATTATTAATCTGTAGGCTAAGAACACTGCAAAAAAGAATCATGTCATTATATTTGGGAAAATTGTTGTTAGATGGCTAGGCTAGGACTTAAACTTTGAAATTGTTAGTTATCGTTATTTTCTGCTCAAGATGAGAACGTTTTGATTATTGTAGCTACATTGTTTTTAGATAATGCTTTTAAGTAGGCTAAAATATTAAAATAGTATAGATTTCAGGAGAAACCCTAAACTGAAACAGTATTTTTTTTTGTCACATGGCATCACATGTATCTAAATGCAAAAATGCAATACATGT
>NW_015635036.1:16539-20148 GCF_001515625.1 Sinocyclocheilus rhinocerous | reverse complement strand
TTTTTTTTTTTTTTTTTTTTTTTTTAAAAAAAAAAAAAAAAAAAAAAAAAAAATTTTGTTCGGACCTCTGCTTGGAAGAAAATATAGAGGCCGCGCCTCTTGGAACTTTAATTGAATACCCCTGACTTATGTAATAAATAAATACTTTATTTGTATGGTTTTGTAATCAGGGTTTCTGCAGGTTTCACCAAGTCAAATTTAAGACTTTTTAAGACCTTTTTTAGACCATTAAGAATGAAATTTAAGACCTATATCACGAAATCAAACAAACACACACACACACACACACACACACACATACAAAGGAAAATGCAGAATCACAAAATTACTGGCAAAGTAAATGTATTCAAATTAAACAGTACTGAAGACAGGTTAGATGAATTGTTGAACTACAGAAAAAAACAACAACTTCCAAACATCTTGCCGTGAGTCTGCAGATGTGTGTGTGCGCGTGTGTGCTACATTAATCTCAGCTCTTCTCCCTTGGCCAGAATCTCCTCCTCAAATGTTCTTGAGCTCAGCTGATTTCTCCTTGCTGGCCCTCCTCAAAGCATTTGACTTAGTTATTAGCTGAGCCATCTTACTGCCAGCCTTGCCCTCAGCCTCCTCTGCAAATTTGTTTGCATCTCTGGAAAGACTTTCAGCAACTGTTTGTATAATGTTCCTCCTTTTTCAAGTTCCTCCAAGTAATCCTCTGCCGCCTTTCTCTTTTGCCCCTGTGCAAGGGATTCGTTCTTCTTTCTCTCTGTCTCAAGGTAGAGACAGTACCTGGCTCTGGCTGATGCCACCGAACTCAAGAGTTCTTTTGTCAGGGGAACTTTGGTAACACCCCCGTGTTGAGTGACATAGTCACATACCAGCCTCTGTGCTACTAAAGTGTCCTCTTGCATGTTGCAGGTTTCTATTTCTTTATTAACAGAAAAGCCTCTTTCAACAGTGGCCTGTCCATGAGACAAAATCAGAAGCTTGTGGCAAAAAGCAAAAAGCTCTTGGTAGTTACTAAGGAAACTGCTCAAGAAGACGTCAAGCCTCTTTTGCATCGGTGGGAAGGCGTCTCAGGAGACTCTGCCAAAAAATAATCTCAGAAGTAAATGGAAGTATCTGGTGCCCACATTTCTAAAAAATATAAAGCCATATATATCATATCCTAATTCCAATGAATGAAAGTTCAAGAAATTACTTATTATTCATTAACAAAGTGTATACATCAATTAAGCCTAATCAGTAGTGGCAATAGTTCTGTGCTGATAATGTACAGAGCTATCCATATAAAGCAGTACCTTGATCAGCTCAGCCAGGTCATTGCTGAGGAAAGGCATCACTGGCTCATCTGTTTGATACTTCTTCAAAAAGAGACTGAAAAGCCTGGCAACAGTCAAGGAGAAGTGTAACTTGGCCACGATGAGTGTGTCTTTCATGGCATCCTCCACTGTGTCAAAAGATGCTGTCCCAGGGTTTGGGAGTTGTTTTCTTCTCACCGCATCCATATACTGTGTAAGTGATGGCCAAACTTTAAGAGCCCTCTCTATCACAGGCTGGTTTTCAAGCCACCGATGACCACAGAAAGATAAAGGGAAGACGGTGGACTTGGTCACAGCAGTGTAGTCTTCTCTCCTTGCTGGCACATTATGGAATAATGTGTGCATGGCTCTCAGCAGTTTCTCCACTTGCCATTTGGAAAAGCCACTTTTGACTGCATTATGTAACGTGTGGAGTCCACGGCTCCCCACAGCAACAAGTTAAGAACCTCCATACTTTTCTGCATGTTCTTGTTGGAAGAGTTCAAAACATTTAAAATTCACATTGGGCCCATCCATTGAAATGGACACCAGTCTCCTTAGGTCAAGGGGGTCCACGCACTCCTGAGGAAAAAAACAAATAAACTTAACCCTTCAATTCATATTCATTTACACATATTCTGTTATTTCTGGTGTTGTTTATTAACCAAGAAATTAGTAAGCATGCATTATACTGTGAATGCTGCCACCCTTCCTTTTTCTATTAATTGTGTATATATTCAATGTCCATACTTTTTTACTATGCCCATTAAACCATGTATATAAACCTATATAATGTTCAACACAATTGTCCTAATACTCAAATATCCGGCCCTTGGCAGATAGGCATTTTCCTTTCAGCCATGGATCTGCTCAAGGTTTCTTCATTAATTAAATACAATTGAATTATTTCTTGCAAAATAGCCATCTAGCACAGTTATAGCAAAGGAAGGTAGACACCATACTGTTCAACAGGTAGTATAAATAGGAAAAATGGATAAAAATCCACTTAATACAAAAGAAAAGGTAAGCCTAATCACTCCTCTGCTAATGATTAAAAAAAAAAAAAAAACTATACACGTGACAGTAATTTTTTTTATAATAAAACATTTACTACAGTCCTCGGCTGTAGCATGCCCCATGAACTGGGATCCCAGGTATCTTGACTGTACCTGCCCGCCTTCCCAAAAACGTACGTGAAGTTCCAGCTGTTTCTTTTTGGAGGTGCGATTCAGACTTTCGTCAAACATCAGCACGAACGGTCCCGTCACTTTCGAAATGAGGTCTCTCTTGATAAAATCTGCTAGTCTAAAGCGCGCAAATGTAGGCAGTTTTATCTGTCCCGCACCTGAATGACTTAGCGATGTCAGAGTCCGGAAACATCGTCTGAAACAATTCACCGATTTCCTCATTCACATTATAGGACTGGTGTCTAGTCATGGTGTGGAGGATCCAGAGCACCTCCGCTCTTAGTGTTGGCTCTAATCCAAAAGCGACACAGAGGTCGCTCACATGGGTTGCGGAGCTGCAGTGTGGTTCTCGCCTAGGTAGTGTGGAGCCACCAGATATTTGGCAGAACTGGCTGATGGCTGTCGTTTGCTGGAGACCCTTCACAACAGTTAGATGTTTCTCACTTTTTGCATGAGACTTCAGCGCCCGTACACCCAACGTTCCCAGTTTAATCGCTTTCTTGCATACTAAGCAGTAGGCTTCAAATATGTTGTTAGCAACTGGCCTTAACCAAGCCCTAAATTAATTTTTTTCAAGCCAAGTATCGCTAAACTTGCACTTCCCCATAGCTGAAAAGTAAAATCCGTTTTACGTCTGTGGTACAATCCGAGAGAAACTCATGCCAGTAACAGAAAGCTGATTGGATGTTGCATGTTGGTCTCATTTGTAGTCGTAATAAAGCAAATTATATTTGGACTAGCGAAGGAAAGAACTACAACACCACGGAAACAAACAACAACAACAACAAAAAAACATTCTAAAGTGCTGCAGGAGCATTGAAATGAGCATTAGATGTAGCGCTACATGGACATCGGAAAATTAAGACCTGTTTAAAATTATTTAAGATCTAGAACAGCGAATTTAAGACTTTTTAATGTCTAAAATTTTGATTTTTAAATTTTAGAAATTTTAAGACCCCGCGGAAACACTGGTAATATCTGTGTCACATATTTCCTTGTGTGGTAGATCGGACTCTTATTATAGAATTGCATTACAGAAAAACTGTTTTGAACATGGTAATGTATTAAAACATAGTCTATAAATAACAGGCTGGATGTACAATAACCTTACATCTTAACACCCCTTTTTTTTTTTTTATAAA
>NW_015635036.1:0-2632 GCF_001515625.1 Sinocyclocheilus rhinocerous | reverse complement strand
AGTTCACAGTGCATAAACTAATGTTAACAAACACAACTTTTGATTTTAATAGTGCATTAGTAAATGATGAAATTAATATTAACTAAGATTAATAAATGCTGTAGAAGTAGGCTATTGTTTATTCTTAGTTCATGTTAACTAAAGTAGTTAACTATTGTTAACTAATGAAACAATATTGTAAATTGTTATATTTTTAATATTGTTGTTGGAATAAATATAAAAATGCATGAAAACACTATGAAATGTATAATTAGTATAACAAATATTAAATAAAATACAAAATAATAATAATAAAATACAAAATAGAATTATATTTGTTTGCTTTTTTATGTAATATTTATTTAACCAGGAAAATGTGACAACATTAAGTGTAACAGGGAAATATATATATATATAGGCCTCTTCCTCTTTCTCCTCCTCCTCTTCCTTAATTTCTTCCTCCACTCCCTACTCCTTCTCCTCCTCCTCTCTGGTGTCCTCGACCTATTTCTTTACGTCTCTCTGGATCCATTGTTTCAAACCTGAATGAGCTGACTTTGGCCCTTTTATCTATCCATCGAAGCTTCTGATTGCTGAGAAAGAGAAATGCATTAAAATACCAAGGTTACATGTGCACTTCATGATTGGTTCAATTCATAGCTCTACTAATCATCCATCCCTCTGTTACTGAGCAGATAGATTCCCCTTTATTAATCACTTCTCAAGTCTAGAGAACTAAATCATAAGACAAACTAGTGTTAGCATAAATCTGCTGCATTTTCCTCTTGTTACGGTTTGCAGTAGGAGTTGTAGGAAGGTGTTGTGAATCTAAAGGAACAAAAATAACATGTTATATAAAACACAGGCTATCATTAAGACATGAATCGACAACTGAATGAAAGAAATAAATGTCAGGATGAATACAATGTCACTGAGATTTGTGTGAGTATTCATTAGAGATGCACGCAGTATTTGACTGATAAATCATTAAATAGAATATCCATCACTTTATAAAGGAAAACACACTTTTCAAATCAGACATATTTTTATTGAAGAGATGGAGATGAATAGTGTTACATTGTTTCAATAACAAACATTTATAACACATGACTATTAATTATTGATTTTAGCTGTTTTTCTCTTTCTCTCGCAGGTTGTGGCGCTGCAGTATTGGAGAGGAAGGCTGTGCTGCTCTGATTTCAGCTCTGAGATCAAACCCCTCACACCTGACAGAACTGGATCTGAGCTTTAATAAACCAGGAGACTCAGGAGTGAAGCTGCTCTCTGCTCTACTGGAGGATCCACACTGTAAACTGAAGAAACTACAGTGAGTCTCTTCACATCTCAGTAACTATAAGGTTTCGAATAAAAGGTAAAATTACACAAATGTGTTTTCCGTTAGCAGTGGTTTTGTTTGTTGCCCTCAGTTCAAACCCCTTAAATAAATTAATAATTTACTTTTGTTAACGGAGTACATTGCAGAATGTGTTTACAAAATACAGAATATTTTCTTTAAAAAAAGATTCTTACACTGCTTGAAGATCCCATTATAACTTAATATGGCTTTATAGTAGTCTCAGTAAATATAATATTTTATCTTATTTAATTGCTCAGGTCAAAGTGTCTGAATAATTTTTGATCCCAAATTTTACTGGGAGTCCACTGTATGAAGCATTTTTGGGTATAATATGTCACAGTTCATTTTATTTTGCTATCCTCACTTACATTTATGAACTATAGTTTCCTGCACCCACTAATAAAAATATCAAAATTATATCTGGTGTCTGAATAATGTTTGGTTTGACTGTATTTTTAAATACGATGTTTCATTAAAAATGTGGCGATTATCTCTAAGGTGGACAATAATGAACTTCATAAATGCTGTTGTCTACATTAACCATATCATGTCAACAAATGGAAAGTCAGACAGCTATTTATCACATTAGCTAACAGTATAGGGATGCTTTTTTACCCCAAATACCGTACTTTTCATATTCTTCAGTTATTGAAAAACTGTTGATGTAATTACCTTCAACAAAACTGAAAACATTAACAAGACCTTTGTCTCAAAGTATATTCTGTAATTTTTTTTATGCTCATTTGCTACATAAGTCTGTAATAATTTTAAATGAGCCTTTTACACGAGTCCTCATTTAGCCCCATTGTAAACTATCACACGCGAGTCCCAAGTCACTCTTTGCCTGAATGTTTATTAGCTACTGGCCAGGAGTCACTTTAAACACAGCAGAGCGACACTATGACTAAAATATTACACACATATTTATAGGTTAAGAAATGCATTAAAATAGCAAGGATACATGTGCACTTCATGATTGGTTCAATTCATATCTCTACTAATCATCCATCCCTCTGTTACTGAGCAGATAGATTCCTCTTTATTAATCACTTCTCGAGTCTAGAGAACTAAATCATAAGACAAACTAGTGTTAGCATAAATCTGCTGCATTTTCCTCTTGTTACGGTTTGCAGTAGGAGTTGTAGGAATGTGTTGTGAATCTAAAGGAACAAAAATAACATGTTATATAAAACACAGGCTATCATTAAGACATGAATCCACAACTGAATGAAAGAAAGAAATGTCAGGATGAATACTGTTACGTATCCGGTCCATGAACTTCCGTCTGCTAGCCAT